>NC_066570.1:125000-130000 GCF_024679095.1 Eriocheir sinensis
AGGAAATGTCAGTCAACAGTTAAACAGCATACGGCTCAGTTTAAAGATCAATCAGTTAACAGGCCAGAGAGTCAGCCAGTCAGTCCATCTCAAGCATATCAACAAATCAATTCAGTCAGTCAGTCAAATGGTCAGTCAATCAGTCCATCGCTAAACACACTAATAAAGCAATGCATCGCTCAGCAAGCCGTCAGTCAAACAGTTAAGAAACCACACCAATCAGTTTATGGACCAGTCAGCAGCGAGTCAGCGAGTCAGTTAATCACAGTTTGTCACACCGTTAGAAACCAATCAACTAATCATTCAGGCAGTTAGCGATACTTGGTGATTTAAGAGTCGGTCAGTCAATGAGTCAGTTCGTCAGTCAGTCAGTTAACCACTCAGTCATTTTTCAGACACACAAGCCAAAGATGATCAGTCAATCGGGTCAGTCAAATCAGTTAATAGAACAGGCATACAATAACAACCATTCTATTCCAGTCAATCATTCTAAGTCAACTGAATCATCACCAGCGAACCAGTCAGTCAGTCAGTTAAGGAAGCAGGAAAACAAACAATCAATTCAACTCCCCAATCATCGCCACTAAGTCAGTCAATCAGTCAAGTCCATTTCAATCAGTCACTCAGTCAAAAACCAAACTGGAAAATCATCGACCATTCAACTCCAGTCAAACAGTCAATCTTAGCTAAATCATCACAAGTAAATCCGCCAATCAGCCAATCAGTCAATCAGTCAACCAGTCAGTCAAGCAGCACACCAACAAGCAGTTACTCCACTCCCACTCCATCACCCAATCAGTTACCGGCGCCCGTCAATTGATTAGCCAAGCCATCTCACTCCGCCACTCCCTCTTACCGTCACCACCGGGCGCAGGCGACTCAGGGAACAGGGCGATGGGGATGTTAACCAATCAGTCAGGAGGAAGTACTAAAACATGGAAGATCAGGCAGCAGAAAGCATATCGGGTCACAACGAGACTTCCAGCTTTAGTGATGAAGGTCGGTACTCTTAAAACAATACCCACTCCCACATCAGTTATTTCTAAAAGCCCTAAAAAAGAGGTAATATGCGTTCTAATGAGCGTTTTCTTGAGTTCGTGGTGCAGAAGCCGGGTCAAACTCCCACCAGGGGAAAAATAACTACCCCTGGAAAGTCCCACAACTCCCACGAAAGCCTTATTGAATGTGTGCTTGAGCGAGGAAAGGTTTAATAATAGCTTGGTGCACGAACGCGCGGGGACATTCAGTTCACTCCTAACTAATGCGGGGAGGCTATTCCAGTGGCGGATGACTCTGTTCGAAAAGTGACTCCTGCCGATATCTTCGCTGCCTCGCCTCGCCTGAACTGTTTGACCACTGTTGTTGTTTTCAGGTTAGTCTGGAGCGCAAAAAGCTTGGGGTGGTCGACATTACGGAACTTGTTTAGGTATTGGAAGACCTGTCTGTGTCGAGTCCCCCGCAGCCCTCTCTTTCGAAGCGTAAGGAGGTTGAGTCGCTCTTCATAAGGATGTGTGAAGGAGGAGGAGGAAGAGGAGGAGGAAGAGGAGCGTAAGAAAGAAGAAAAACAGAGATTTGAGGAAGAGGAGGAGGAGGAGGAGGAGTGTAAGAAAGAAGAAAAACAGAGATTCGAGGAGGAGGAGGAGGAGGAGGAGGAGTGTAAGAAAGAAGAAAAACTAAGTGACTTAATTGTTAAACCGTAACATTTTGAAATCTGGCAAGAAAATGAAGAAAAAAGAAAAGAACTATCCTTACCACCACCACAATCACCACCACCACTACCACAATCACCACCACCACCACCACCACCACTACCACCACCAATCAATTCATCCTTTTCCAACACCACCACCACCATCATCACCATCACCACTAACACCAACAACACCAAAGTCGCTCCACCAATCAATTAATCCTCCAGTACCTCCACCTCCACCTCCACCTCCACCACCACCACCTCATGACAGCTTCCTCAAGGTCACGCCAGGTGGTCGTCGCCCCCGTAACGACCCCCCCTACCCCCCTCTCACCTCTCACCTGTCCTCTCCCTCCTCTCTCCCACTCTCTCGCTTGCACCCTTGCCCTGCCCTTTCCTCCTCCTCCTCCTCCTCCTCCTATAGCTCTTCACTACTCCCTCCTTCCTCTTCCTCCTCCTCCTCCTTCCCTACCGGTTTGAGAAGCGTGGCCGGCGAGACGAGTTCAGGAGGAGGAGGAGGAGGAGGAGGAGGAGGAGATGATGTGGTCCTTTTGAACCCCCTCAGCATACTTGAGTTTATTAATGTTGTTGTTATTGTATTCGTGGCGGATGTTGTATTTTTTGGAGGAGGAGGAGGAGGAAGAGAAAAAAAAAGAATGACGATAATGAAGAAAAATAAACGTGAATGCTAATGAAGAAGAAAAAAAAAGGAAAGTTAGAAGGGAAGAAGAAAATGGAGATGAAGGAGGAGAAAAAAAAAAAGATGATGAAAAGAAAAAGTAAGGTTGGAAGACGATAATGAAGATGAACAATGACTATAATGACGATGATATATAAGATGATGATAGTGAAAAGCAAAGAAGAAGAAAACGAAGAAGCAGAAGAAGAAGAAAAAAGAAAAAAAGTGTTGCCACGTGAGTGAATACCATAATAATAAGTAAAGCGCAACACTTGAAAAGCATAGATGAAATAACATACCCTCACACACACACACACACACACACACACACACACACACACACCCGCGTCCAGTTACAGAAAGGAAATATATACAGGATGTCTCGGTACATGTGTGTGTGTGTGTGTGTGTGTGTGTGTGTGTGTGTGTGAATGCATTGATGTACACGCACGCACGGTGTTTCAAAATAGTCCGTCAACCCTCGTGTGTGTGTGTAGATGATTACACACACACACACACACACACACACACACAAGTGATGGATGAGGCTTCACTAGGTGCTGTTTGAAGGCTTCTGTTAATATTTCTTGATCAATGTTTGTAAGAAATCCTGTTGTTGTTTTTTTCTTGTTAAAAGGGATAAGGTAGCAAGAAGGAGGAGGAGGAGAAGGAGGCGAGAAGAGGAGAAAAACAACAAAAAAAGAAAAGAAAGAAAATGAAAAAATAGAGATAAAGGGGGAGATAAAAAAAACAAAGAGGAAACAGAAAGAGTCGAAAAATAAAGACGAAGAAAGGTGGAGAAAAATAAACAATAAGAAGAAAACGTAAAAGAAAACGAAAAAAACAGACGAAAAAGAATATCGAAAAAGAAAAAAAAGAGGAAAATAAATAGCAAAAAGAATACGATGGAAGTTGAGAAAAAAAAAGGAAGATAAAGGAAAAGAAGAAGAAGAGGAGGAAGAAGAAGAGGAGGAAGAAACGCAAGCACAAGTTTGATTGATTGATTGACTCACTTCCGGGCGAGGCAACAACATGGAGGAGGAGGAGGAGGGGGAGGAAAAGGAGGAGGAGGAAAAAGGAAGAGTTGAAATCCTGATCTGGCAATACCCAACAGGAAGAAAAAAAATGACGAAGAAGGAAAAGAAGGAAGAAGAAGAAACCGAAGGAGAGGAGAATTATGAAAGCGGAGAAGAGGAAGAGAAGAGGAAGAAGAAAAAGAAGAAGAGGAAGATGGGGATAGTCTGACTTATACCCCTCCTCCTCCTCCTCCTCCTCCATGCCTCCCCAACACACGGAGGAGGAGGAGGAGGAGGATGAGCCCTTCTTTCTGTGTCCGTAAAGGATGTGATGAAAAAATATAGGAAATGTCACCACCGCCACCACCATCACCACTACCACCAATAACAAACACAGCGGCCAGTAGTAATAGTAGTAGTAGTAGTAGTAGTAGTAGTAGTAGTAGTAGTAGTAGTAGTAGAAGACCATAACAGTACCTGAATCATACGTGTCAGAATCAACCAATGACCAATACATGTTTTTTTTTGGTTATTGATCCTTCGTATATACCCCTTCCTCCTCCTCCTCCTCCTCCTCTCCCCTATTCTTTCTTCTCCCCTCCCCTCCCCTTCCTCTCCCTATTCATTCCTCTCCCTCCACTCCCCTTCCTGCTCCGCCCTTAACTCTTGTATCAATTCCACCCTGCCCACTTCCCTTCTTCCCCTTCCCCTTCATCCATTCTCTTTCCTGTCTTCCCCTTCTTCCTCTCCCCTTTCTCTCCATCTCCCCCTTCACTCCTTATCTTTTTCTCTTTCCCCATTTCTCTCCTTCCTTTCCTACCCCTCCTCTCCCCTCCCTTCCCCTTTATTTCCTTACCTAATCTCCCTTCATTCCCTTCTCCCTCCCTTTCCTGTTCCTTCTTATCCTCCCTTCTTCACTTACCCATTTCCCCTTCTTTACCCCTTTCCTCCCCTCCTTATGCTCCCCTTCCTTCTCATATCCTCCCCAACAATCTCTTTTCAATGTCCTCTTTCCCTCTTTCTCTCCCCTCTATACTTCCTTCCCTCCCCTTTCCTACTCCTCCACTTCACCCCACACACCCACCTCTCCCAACCCTCCTAACCCATACCTCCCCTTCCCTCCCTTCCCCTTCATCTCACCCCAACCCACTCCATCCCTCCCCTTCTCCCCTCCCCCTCCCCCCCTTCCCAAACAGACATACAGCATCGACTTGACAATACAAAGGAGTTAAATCGACCCCTCCCCCTCCCCTGCAACCCCCCCCCCCTCTCCCTCCTCCTCCCCCCCCCCCTCACTACTACACATGTGACAAATCGATCTGCCGTCTGTGTTTATCGATCAAGAGAGAGAGAGAGAGAGAGAGAGAGAGAGAGAGAGAGAGAGAGAGAGAGAGAGAGAGAGAGACCCAAACGATTAACTTCACTTCGCGCGCACACACACACACACACACACACACACACACACACACACACACACACACACACAATAACGCACACACAATCCGATAAATAAATAAATAGATAAATATACAAATAAATAAAGAAATAAATACAAACAAACAAGCACAAGCTAAATCTTCTCGGCTATTTATGTTGCTGAAGCCATGAAACT
>NC_066570.1:135000-140000 GCF_024679095.1 Eriocheir sinensis
GATCTCCACAGCGCCCCGCATTCCTGTCCCGCGGCCGACTAGAACAGCTTGTGACAGCGGCACCAGCACCGCCGGGCCGCCGCTGGTGTAGTGGAGCAAGAATCGACCCCGACCCCGAGGCGGCGAGGAGTCGGGGCCGCGGGGGCCGGCGCGCCCGCTGGAGCCACGGCGCCCCGCAGCCGCCCACGCCAGGCCCGCCACGCCACGCCGCGCCGCTCCTCTTGTTAGTTTTGTTGTGATGGTAATGCCGCCGCGGCCGCCGGGGAGAGTTACGCCGCAGCCTCACCGCCACCACCAACACAACAACAACTATTATGATGCTTGTGTTACTACTACTACTACTACTACTACTACTACTACTACTACCAACACTCCTCTCCTATTTTATGACTCTGCTAATACATATACTAATAATAATACTGCAAGGGGAGATGGGGAAAGGGGAAGAAGAGGAAAGGAAGGAAGGGAGGAGAAGGAGTAAGAGGGAGAGAAAGAAGTAAGCATGTATACGTAAAAAAGGAGAGGGAGAAAGAGGGAGAGTAAAGAAGGAAGAGGAGAGGAGAGGAAGGGAAAGAAAGGAAGGAAGAGGAGAGGGGAGGAAAGGGAAAGAAAGGAAAGGGAGAAGGAAAGATTAAGACAACTTGAAGGGAGAGTAAAGGGAGGAGAGATAAAGACAACTTGAAGGGAGAGTAAAGGGAGAGGGAGAGATAAAGACAATAATACGAAGGGAGAGAAAAGGGAGAAAGAGAGATAGACAACAAAACGAAGGGAGAGTAAAGGGAGGAGATAAAGACAACTTGAGGGGAGAGTAAAGGGAGGGATTAGAAAGGGAGAGAAGGGGGAATCTGCTACTTTTCTCCCCCCCCCCCCCGTGACCTTGCCCCCTTAGCACCCCCCCCCCCCACGACCCCAATCTTCACACCCCCGGGGCAATCATCGCGGCGCCCCCCCCCCCCCAAAGCATCACACCTGCGTCACACACCTGCCCTAACCCCCCCCCCCCCCCCCGGCATCAATTATACACACAAACCTCCCATTCCTCCCGACGCTGTAATTATACTTTGCCCTGACCCACGCACGCACGCACGCACTCACGCACATTTCTCTCGGATCGTGTGCATGTGTTTGTTTATGACTGTGTGTATATATAAATGTATGCATATAAATCTGTTTGTCAATGTTTGTGTATTGCTAGTTTGTCTTCGTTATGGTCAGAAAACTATGTATGTGTGTTTGTGTAAGTGTATGCATCTATGTATGTTGCTATGCATGTATGGAAGTGGACAGGTGTGTGTGCTTGTAAGGGATATGAAGTGTATGGATGTGTGTGTTGTATGTGTGTGTGTGTTTGTGTAAGTGTATGGATCTATGTATCTATGTATGGAAGTTGACAGGTGTGTGTGCTTGTAAGGGATATGAAGTGTATGGATGTGAGTGTTGTGTGTGTGTGTTTGTGTAAGTGTATGCATCTATGTATCTATGTATGGAAGTTGACAGGTGTGTGTGCTTGTAAGGGATATGAAGTGTATGGATGTGAGTGTTGTGTGTGTGTGTGTTTGTGTAAGAGTATGAATCTATGTATCTATGTATGGAAGTGGACAGGAGTGTGTGCTTGTAAGGGATATGAAGTGTATGGATGTGTGTGTTGTGTGTGTGTGTGTTTGTGTAAGAGTATGAATCTATGTATCTATGTATGGAAGTGGACAGGAGTGTGTGCTTGTAAGGGATATGAAGTGTATGGATGTGAGTGTTGTGTGTGTGTGTGTGTGTGTGTTGCTGTATATAATCTGAACGGATGTATTGCCTCATGTTAGGTTCATAATAATACTCTAGGAAGCTGCTAATAAAGAACTGATGTATTCCTAACATTTAAACGCATACATACATACATACATACATACTATAAAAAATACTAAGATTTATACATATACCGTACATAAAAAAATATTCCGATAAATAAACATTCTGACATCGATACAAACAAATACACACATACATACATACTATAAAAAAATACTATGATTTATACATATACATAAAACAAAAATTCCGATAAATATACATTCTGACATCTATACAAACAAATACACACATCTACATAAACACATACACAAACATACAAAGCTAGATACACACATACGAACAAACACGTCGACACATAAAACATATACATAGCTGGATACATACATACTAACAAACATCGATACAAACACATTCATACATACATCTAAAACGTATACACAGCACACAACAATCAATACGCAGGACAGCAACAAAGAAAAAAAGATCAATGGATGAGAGAGAGAGAGAGAGAGAGAGAGAGAGAGAGAGAGAGAGAGAGAGAGAGCACAAAAAAAGCTCGATATATATACAAACCCACGGAACGAAACATTCTCAAACAGTGATGGACATTTCTGACAAGCATCGTCCTGCCCCCCTCCCCACCCCCCCCCCCTCTCTCTCTCTCTCTCTCTCTTCACACACACACACACACACACACACACACACACACACACACACACTCCTTGCCAGACGCTGCTACCTGCTACAACTACTACTGCTCCTGCTAAGACGTGTGTGTGTGTGTGTGTGTGTGTGTGTGTGTGTCAGTGGAGGCGACGAAATCTTTACAGCGCAGTCGATAGTAGTAGTAGTAGTAGTGGTAGTGGTGGTAGTAGTAGTTGTTGTTGTTGTTAAGTAATAATTAGGATAGAAATAACGATGACAACAACAACACAAACACTAGAGACTTCTTCCTAGTTCCTCCTACCTCCTCCTCCTCCTCCTCGTCCTACCTTCTTCCCCTCCTCGTCCTACCTTCTTCCCCTCCTCGTCCTACCTTCTTCCCCTCCTCGTCCTACCATCTCCTCCCCACAAGCACATGCCGGTTCGTGTTTATGACGCAGGCAAACAAATAAGACATGTAAACACACACACACACACACACACACACACACACACACACACACACACACACACACACATAAAACAGAACACGTAAACAGCAAACACAGACTAACTGGAGGCTGAATAAATATGTGATCAGTAATTAAAATGAACAAAATGAATAGTAAAAACAGCATTTGTATTCCTTCAAATTAACCTTCGTGACAAAAGTGATTACGAGAGAAGCAAAACATGATTGGATTTTAACCTTAGAATAATAATAATAATAATAATAATAATAATAATAATAATAATAATAATAAAACACTTCTACATCTACTATTATACACCACTACTATTCATCTTACTATTATCAATGTTGCTATTTTTTTTATTTTATATTTGAAGTTGTTAGTCACTGTTACTGATATGTTAGCAGTAAAAATAGAAGCAGTAGTAGTAGTAGTAGTAGTAGTAGTAGTAGTGGTGGTGGTGGTATTAGAAGTAGTAGTAGTAGTAGTAGTAGTAGTAGTAGTTGAAATGGTAGAAGAAGTAAATGTTGCTGTATTAGTATTAGCAGTGGTAGCGGTAGTTGTTGTTGTTGTTGTTGTTGTTGTCCATATCCACATTCGCTCCCGGAGATTTAGTGTTACAGTTGCTAAAATTAATTACGATTTTAATGCTGTACGTACACCAGTTGTAACCCGACCCGCGGGGTACACACACACACACACACACACACACACACACACACACAGCCAGACAGGCCCGCCCCTCACCCACCTGAGTCAACAAGAATGAGTAAGATATTTCTCTCTCTCTCTCTCTCTCTCTCTCTCTCTCTCTCTCTCTCTCTCTCTCTCTCTCTTCCATTACTCATAAGCTTTGTCTCCCTTTTTTTCTGTTTCTCAAATTCCTTTTCAGTGATCAATTTCTCCTCCTCCCAAGCTACTGACTGATGGAGGAGGAGGAAGAGGAGGAGGAGGAGGAGGAGGAGGAGGAACTAGGTAAAGAAGGGAGGAGGTGGAATGAAGAGGGAAACGAGGAAAAGGAGGAAGACAAAAGAGGAGTAGTCAGGGTGGAGGAAGAGGAAGAGGAGGATGACAGGTTAAGGAGTAGGTCACAGAGGAGGAGGAGGAGGAGAGAAGAGTGGGTTTGATGTATGTGGAAAAGAGAAAGAGGAGGAGGAGGAGGAGGAAGAGCCTGGGGATAGGAGGTGGAGGAACAGGAGGAATGAAGTAAGAGGAAGGGCTTGGGGATAGGAGGAGGAGGAGGAAGAGGAACGTGGGGGTAGGAGGAGGAGGAGGAGGAGGAGGAGGAAGACGATGAAACAGGAGTAATAGTTCGTACGAAGAAGAGGAAGAGAAAGAGGAGGAAGACAGGGTAGGGAGGAGTTAGTCGTAAGAGGAGGAGTGATGGAGTGTAGGAAGAGGAGGAAGAAGAGGAAGACAGGCAGGGAGGAGGAGGAGGAGGTAAGGAGGAGGAAGAATTAATGGCATGATGTACTGGTGTTAGAGAGACAGCTGTTAGCCGCACAGAAGGATGGAGGAGGAGGAGGAGGAGGATGGAAGAGGAGGAGGAGGAGGAGGAGGAGGAGGAGGGGTATTTACAACTTCCGCTCCTCAGTACTGCTCCACGTGGTGTTCTCAAGGTCTAATTTTTGTCTGAGAGAGAGAGAGAGAGAGAGAGAGAGAGAGAGAGAGAGAGAGAGAGAGAGAGAATAATGAAATAAAACACCAGCAAACTCCTTCCTTGACCGTAACTTTCCTGGACACACTTCATAAGGGATCAAATTAGTTTTAAGTAGAGAGAGATCGGTGGCGTCCCTGAGTCTAAACAAAGCTACACCAGGCGGCCACAAAGACAGCTTCTCAACCTTGGCGAGTTTGTAATAAATGATCAAGGTGGAGGAGGTGGCGGTCGAGTTTGCTGTTAAATGAGTCAATCGTATTGGGGGACTTTATACCATTCTCGTGCTACAACGATGGCAAAACAAAAACAAAAAAAACAAAAAAAAAAGAGGCCGACATTTATGATAAGTTCAGCGCCATTATTTCTCGTTCGCGTCAAGAAAATCGATAAGAAACATTTTGGATCTATCCACATTCGCAGAG
>NC_066570.1:145000-192500 GCF_024679095.1 Eriocheir sinensis
CTCCCTTCCTTCTCTCCGTTTCCTCCTTTACCCTTTCCTTAATCCCTCCACAATACCTCCCTTCCCTTTCTTTCCTCCCTTTATCCTTACATCCATCCCTATTACCTCCCTCTCTCCCTCCTCCCCTTCCTTCCTACCTAACACCATTCCTCCAGTTTTCTCTTCTTCCTTCCTCTCTTCCTCTTTCCTCCACTTTAAAATGCATCTCCATCTTTTATATCTCTTCCTTTTCCTTGTTTTTTCCTTCCGTGTTCTTCTCCTCCTTTCTCTCTACTTCCTTTCCTCCATGTCCCTTCCTCGTTTTCCTTCTTCTTCCTGTTCTTTACCTCCTTCAATACTTCTTCCATACCCTTCGTCCCTCTCCTCTTCCCTCCATTTTCTTTCTTCTTTCTCTACCTTCCCTTCCTTCAAGACTTCTTCCATATCCTTCGCCCCTTTCCTCTTCCCTCCATATCCCTCCCTCATTTTCTTCCTTCTTTCTGTACTTTCCCTTCCTCCTTTTCTCTTCCTCTTTTATCTCCCTTCTTTCTTCGTCTTCCCTTCCCTTCTCACTTCACCTCTCCCTCCCCACTCCCCTTAATCCCTCAAGTCTCCTCTCCTCCCAAAAATAGCGACCCTGACCTGACCTTTCCTTACCTTTCCTTACCTTTAACTCATTCTCCTCCTCCTCCTCCTTCTCCTCTTCATCATCATCTTCATTATCTTTTCCTGTTTTCCTTCTTTTCTCCTTCCTTCTTATCATCATCAAAATTTTTCTCCTCTTCCTCCTCTTCCTTTTTCTCCTCCATCATAATAATCCACATAAATTTTCACTTTCTCCTCCTCCTCCTCCTCCTCTTCTTCTTCTTCTTCTTCTTTACGCTTACCTGTCCAGTCTTTTCTTATTCCCCTCCTTACCTTACCTTACCTTTCCGTTTTTCCTGTTAGTCTGTTGGTCACACAAACACAAGCTTACTATATACAAACATCAACTACAGCTTTGTCTGATACCCCCTACGTCTGTCTGCCTGTCTGTCTACTTCAATCCAGGGAGAGGGAAAGGAGGAGGAAGAAGTAGATAAGAAGAAAGAAGGGAAGAAGGAAAACGAGGTAAGATAGGGAAAAAGTAGACAAATGAAGGAATAGGAGAAACATAGAAGAGAGGATGGAAGAGGAGAGGGAGGAAGGGAAGGAATAAGATAACAGGGGAAAGTAGGAAGAAATAAAGGAATAGGAGAAAAATAGAAGAGAAGGGAAGAGGAGAGGAATGGAAGAAAGAGTACAAGAAGAAAATACAGGTAAGAAAACAGGGGGAAAAGTGGGAGGGAAAATAAGGAAAAGGAAAACGGAAACTAAACTACATCTTCGCATTTCCTTTTCTTCGGCTGCTTTTCATCTTGCGACTTTGCTGTGTGTGTGTGTATGTGTGTTCCAGTTATTCAAAGTCTATCTACTAATCCTCCTATGCCAGTTCGTTAAGTTAAAAGGGTCACTTCTCACTTCGCTATGTCTTATAATTATCTGATCTTGTGTTCGTGTTTTAGAAGTATGATCAGAGTCTATATACTAATCCTCCTTGGTTAGATTGTTAGGTTAAGGGTCCCGGATCACACGCTGCAATCTTTACTAATATATCCTTACTACCTAATCCACGCTATCCAATCTGTTATCCAATCCATACTATCTAATCCACGCTATCCAATCTGTTATCCAATCCATACTATCTAATCAACGCTATCCAATCTGTTATCCAATCCATGTCTCCCAATCTATGCTATCTAATCTCATCCTATTCAATCCACGCTATTTATCCATATTGTCCAATCCCATATCGATACCATCCAATCTTTATGAATATATCATTACTACCTAATCCACGCTATCCAATCTGTTATCCAATCCATACTAATCCATGTTTCCCATCTATGCTTCCAATCCAATCTCACCTACCTGCTCTCCGTCCACTCCGCCTCACCTGGATAATTACCTGCCGAGTGACCTTACCTGGCCTGACCCTAATGAAGGTTAATGAGGTCAGCGCGCGCTCACCTGCAAGCCGCCACCGCAGCACACCACACGGATACACACCTGAGGGAGGGAGAGAGGGAGACAGGTGTTAGGCGATGTGGGGTGAAAATAGTTAAAGGTTGATAGGTGAATGATGATGGATAATGAAATAGATGAAGAAAGGCGAATAATAGATAGAAAGGTATTGAAGAAGAGGAAGTATATGGGGAAATGATGGTGAATAGAAAGATCGAAAAATAATGAAATGAAGAAGGGAAGGCAATTGTTAGATAAAGATATAAAAAGATAACTATGAAGAAAAGAAAATCAGGATAAGGGAGATTAAGGGCCAGGTGTTCGGTAAAAAAAAAGGATAAATGAAAATAGTTAAATGAAGATGGATGGAAGGGTAAAGAAATAAATTAAGAAAGGAAGGAAGCTATTTAAGAACATGAAGGTTAGATGAAGGAAAGATAAAGAAAGGAAGAGAGAAAGAAAGGAAGAAAGAAAGGGAAGTGTTAAAGGTCTGAATAAAGATAGCTATGCAGAATGGGAAATTAAGATAAAAAATAAAGGAAATAAAGATGTTTGATACTGAGGTAAAAAGACGAAGAGAAAGATAAAGTTAAAATTAAAATGAGTAAGAAACCAAAAGGGGAAAAAAAAGAAGGAAAAAAGAAAGATACGTGTTTGATGATGGAAAAAAAAAAAAAAAAAACGAGAAAATAAGTATGTAGGAAAATTCAGATCAAAGAAAGATTAGGATAAATATAATGATTGTGGTGTTGGTGGTGACGGACTATACGGTGATGATAGTGATGGTGATTGCATTAGTGGTGTTGGTGGTAATATTGGTGGTGATGGTGGTGGTGATTGTGTTAGTGGTGTTGGTGGTGGTGAGTGTGTTAGTGGTGTTGGTGGTGGTATTGGAGGGAGTGATGATGGTGGTGGTGATTGCATTAGTGGTGTTGGTGGTGGTATTGGTGGTGATGGTGGTGGTGATTGTGTTAGTGGTGTTGGTGGTGGTATTGGTGGTGATGGTGGTGGTGATTGTGTTAGTGGTGTTGGTGGTGGTGATTGTGTTAGTGGTGTTGGTGGTATTGGTGGTGGTATTGGAGGGAGTGATGATGATTGTGATGATGAAAATTATAGATAGATACAGTCACATAAATACAGCTAAATAAATAATGAGCAGAATAGATAAAAAATAAATAAACAAACAACTAAGTATGTCAACAAAAATGAACAGTTGTCAAAATAAATATGTAAAAATAACTCACAAAAAAATGTTAAATATATACTCCGTTAGTCGCTCGTTCAGGGAATTGGAGCACACACACACACACACACACACACACACACACACACACACACACACACACACACACACTAAAATAACCCAAGAGTGCCAAGGAGGGTGAAAACTGGCACTCTCGTTTCCACAGTGTCAACACCACCACCACCACCACCACCATCACCACCACTACTAACACCACCACCACCACCAATGTAATCTCGAATACCATAATCTCCTACCTTCATCACCACCAACACGATATACACCAAAACCACTATCACCACCACCACCACCACCACTAACACCATTGCCATCTTGAACACCATCATCTCCATCACCACCACCACCACCACCACGTCACAAAGAACCATAACAACACAACTATCACCACCACTACCACCAACATCACCACCACTACTAACATCACCACCATCACCACCACTACTACTAACATCACCACCATCACCACCACCACTATTGATACATCACTAATCCACCACCACCACCACCACCACCTCCACCTCCCTTCCACCACAACGATTCCATTCCATCATCACCTCAACAAACATACCCCCCCCTTCAACCCCTCCCCCCCACTATAACAAACCCCCCCTCCCCCCCCTCACACAACAAGCAGGGCCACACAGCACGCGTCTCCCCCCTTCCCCCCCACCCTCACGACCACTCAAGTCAATAAACATTTAGTACTAAAATACCAACACGGCTCCTCTCTCTCTCTAATATCGACACTCTTGTTTCTGTTACCAGCGCTGCTACTGCCACTAATCTCTCTCTCTCTCTCTCTCGGTCGCCGGCCATATATTCCGTCAATAAGATAAATACAACGACCCACGCCACGCACCACCACCACCACCACCACCACCACTACTACTACTACTACTACTACGACCATTTTTTTTTAAGGTCCTGACTTTGGCGCCGGTAGACTTTCCAGGGGGGGGTCTTTTGGACGAGCCCATTCCGTTAGTGGAGCAGGCGAATTTAATTTATAGTGCCTGCCGTGATGCATGACACTTGCTTGGCCCATGCTGCCCACCCCCCACCCCCCCTCCCCCGTGCACAGCTTGAATGGAGTCGCTTAAGTTAGGGTGGATTGATGTGGGTTAACTGATTGTGGGTAATTGATTGAATATTCTTGGCGCCGAGCATGTGGGTAATTTTTCACTACTCGGCGTTGGTTGAAAATTGCCAGCGTGGATCGGTGGGGCCAGCGTTGCTAAATTATCGTACACACCGTATTGCATTTTCGTAGTTTCTGACTGATATCTAGAGCAAAAATAAACAAACAAACATCAATGAATAACAGTTTTAACGCTAACTTTAATATTCTTTCGTTATTTGTGCAGGTACGAGAGTTTGAGGCTTAAAAATGATAAATACAATGTAGTGAATACGATAATCTGGCAACGGTGAGTGGGGGTCGATCCTCCGTCCTCGGGGTCACCACACTCTCACGCTGACTACTCCGCCACCGCCTCCCCAAATCATCATCGGGAAACAATTATATTAAACAAAACCAACAACTACGATTTCACTCCCACATTATTACCATTAACACCACAAACAACAACAATAATGATAATAAAAACAATAACATCAACACCAACACCGACAATAATTACAATGACTACCCATATCACCACCGCCACCTCGGCCCTAGTATGGTGGTGGTGGTGGCGGTGGTAGTGGTGGTGGTGGTGGATTCGTTACCTAACCACCACCACCACCACCACCACCTCGGTCCTAGTATGATGGTGGTAGTGGTGGTAGCGGTGGTAGTGGTGGTGGTGGTGGTGGATTCGTTACCTAACCACCACCAACACCACCACCAATAATAATGACAATGGCTATATCACCACCACCACCACCACCACCACCTCGGTCCTAGTATGGTGGTGGTGGAATTGGTGGTGGTGGAGGTGATGGTGGTGGTGGTTGCGTTACCTGGCCCCCCGTGACTTGGCACTCCACCTGGCTGTAGTGATTCAAGAAAAAAAGAGGAAAAAAGAAAAGTATAAAGACGGAACTGACAATGGACTCTTCTTCTTCTTCTTCTTCCAACTCTACCTCCTCTTCTCCTCCTCCTCCTCCTTGTTCTTGTTCTGATCTTGTTCAACTTTTCTTATTTTCTTGTTATTCTCCTCCTCCTCCTCCTCCTTCTTTTCTCGTTCTTGTTCATCATCTCCTCCCCCTCCTCCTCCTCCTCCTTCTCTTCTCGTTCATCATCATCTCATCATCATCTCCTCCTCCTCCTCCTCCACCACCCCCAACAACCACTACTACCACCACCACCACTACCACTACTACTACTACAACTACTACTACCATAACCATGAAAAAAATAAGACTACTGCCAGAACAAGGTAGAAAAAAAAAGAAAAAAAACCCGCACTAGACGAGACAAAGGAAGGACGGACGCGATGTGAGGAGGAGGAGGAGGAGGAGGAGGAGGAGGAGGAGGTATGAAAGGCGTGGGGCAGCTGCAGGTATAGACGAAAGGAGGAGGTGGAAGAGGAGGAGGAGGAGGAGGAGGAGAGTCAACAGAAGCCAGGAGCAAAAGGTCCTGTTTACCCACATTCAATTAATGCTCCGTCCCTCTCTTTCCCTTCTCTCTCTCTCTCTCTCTCTCTCTCTCTCTCTCTTATTTCCAACTCATCCATGCACTCCTTATTCATCCCATCCTCCTCCTCCTCCTCCTCCTCCTCCTAATCTCTCTTCCTTTCTTCCTCGAGCAGCCTTTCTCCAGCTACCTGTCTGTTCTCCTCCTCCTCCTCCTCCTCCTCTTCCTGGTGGTGGTGGAGGTGATGATTATAGTGGTGATGATGGTACTTTCCCTCACCAAGTTTATTTTCTTCTCCAAACTAACTCGAAAACAAGGAATGATACTCTTCCGATTCAACCTGGACGATACAATTTAGACTCCAGCATTTTTTTAAGTCATCCGTCACTGCAACAACCTTCCCGGAAAAACAATTAGTGCTAAAAAGATCAACGTTGAACTTGCCCTGACCTGAAAACTAGAAATAACGCTCTACCGATTCAACCTAGACGATGCAATTTAGACTCCAGCATTTTTTTAAGTCATCCGTCACTGCAACAACCTTCCCGGAAAAACAATTAGTGCTAAAAAGATCAACGTTGAACTTGCCCTGACCAGAAAACTAGAAATAACGCTCTACCGATTCAACCTAGACAATGCAATACGGACACAGGCATTTTTTTAAGTCATCCGTCACTGCAACAACCTTCCCGGAAAAACAATTAGTGCTAAAAAGATCAACGTTGAACTTGCCCTGACCCGAACACTAGAAAAAATGCCCAATCGATTCACCCTCGACAATTCAATACAAACATCGACACCAGTTTCTTTTTTTCTCAGTCATTCGCCACTTCAACAACCTTCCCGCAACAAGTTAATGGGAAGATCAACCACTGACCGTCACCTTTGCTGTGTCAGGAGTGAATTGAACGTTCCCGCGCGTTTGTCTAGTGAGTGAGTGCTTCCATCTGATCCACGGGTCTCTCCAGTGGTTGATAACAGCACTGAAGCGGGCAGTCTCGGTATGCGGTATAGGTTTTCTGAGGCCTGCGTTTTCCTGTTTCCGTGTTTCCTTCTCAACCTCTACTTTTCATTTTGCTTTTTGTTCTCGACCTCCTCCTCCTCTTCTTTATCTTCTTCTACTTCTCACTCAATCTCCACTTTTCAATCTCCTCCTCCTCCTCCTCTTCTTTTTCTAACTCAACCTCTACTTTTTATTTTCCTTTTTGTTCTCGACCTCCTCCTCCTCCTCTTCTTTATCTTCTTCTACTTCTCACTCAATCTCCACTTTTGAATCTCCTCCTCCTCCTCCTCTTCTTTTTCTAACTCAACCTCTACTTTTCATTTTCATTTTTGTTCTCGACCTCCTCCTCCTCTTCTTTATCTTCTTCTTCTACTTCTCACTCAATCTCCACTTTTCAACCTCCTCCTCCTCCTCTTCTTTAATCTCCATTTTTCAACCTCCTCCTTCTCCTCTTCTTTTTCCAACTCAATCTTCACTTTTCAATTTCCTCTTCCTCCTCCTTTTCATCAGCCTCATTCACCTCCTCTTCCTCCTCCTCTTCTTTTTTTTTTCTTCAATCTTTTACTTTTCCTCCTCCTCCTCTTCCTATTCTTTCTCGAACTCAATCTTCACTTTTCAATCTCCTCTTCCTCCTCCTTTTCCTCAGCCTCCTCCTCCTCCTCTTCTTTTTCTTCTTCAATCTCCACTTTTCAATCTCCTCTTCCTCCTCTTCTTTTTCTTTTTCAATCTCCACTTTTCAATCTCTTTTCCTCCTCCTCCTCTTCCTCAGCCTCATTCTCCTCCGTCACCCTCTCCAGCCCCACCTCCTCTTTCACCTCCTCCTCCTCCTCCTCCTCCTCGTCTTGTTTCTTCTCCTTAATGTGTACCTGAAAATAACCTCCTCCTCCTCCTCCTCCTCCTCCTCCTCCAGGTGGTGACAAAATTCAGCGGTCCAATCATCCGCGTGGGAGGCTGAGGACGCCCGCTGATTGGCTGATGAGGCAGGAGGAGGAGGAGGAGGAGGAGGAGGTGCTGAGGAAGGGAGACTCTGGTGCCAGGATAAACACTCAGTTGGAGGAAGTGGAGGAGGAGGAGGAGGAGGAGGAGGAGGAGGAGGAGGAGGAGGAGGAAATCTATAAAGAGAGTTATGTGTGACAAGTAAGATGGAGAAAGGAAAAGGAGGAAGTGGAATGTGGAAAAGGAGGGAATGAAGGAAGTCAGGAAGGAAGGAAGGAAGGAAGGAGGGAGGAGGAGGAAAAGAAGTGAAGGAAGAAAGGAGGGAGGAGGAAAAGAAGTGAAGGAAGGAAGGAAGGGACGAACAAAACAAGGAAAAAGGACAGGAAGGAAAGAAAGAAGGAAAGGAAGGAATGAAGGTAAGGAGGAAAAGGGAAGGAAGGAAGGAAGGGAGGAGGGAAGGGACAAACGGAACAAGGAAGAAGAGAACAGGAAGGAAAGAATGAAGGAATGAAGGAGTGCAGGAAGAAGGGAAGGAAGGAAGGAAGGAAGGAAGGAGGGAGGGAAGGAAGGGAAGGGACAAACGGAACAAGGAAAAAGAGAACAGGAAGGAAAGAATGAAGGAGTGAAGGATTGCAGGAAGAAAAGAAGGGAAGGAAGGAAGGAAGGAAGGAAGGCAGGAGGGAGGGAAGGAAGGGAAGGGACGAACGGAACAAGGAAAAAGAGGACAGGAAGGAAAGAAAGAATGAAGGAATGAAGGAAGGATTGCAAGAGGAAAAGAAGGAAGGAAGGAAGGAATGGACGAACAAAACAAGGAAAATGAGGACAGGAAGGAAAGAAAGAAAGAAAGGAAGGATGAATGAATGAAGGAAGGATTGCAAGAGGAAAAGAAGGAAGGAAGGAAGGAAGGGACGAACAGAACATGGAAAAAGAGGACAGGAAGGAAAGAAAGAAGAAAAGGAAGGAATGAAGGTAAGGAAGAAGGGAAGGAAGGAAGGAAGGAAGGAAGGAAGGAAGAACGAACGAACGAAACAAGAAGAGGATACGAAGGAAACACTGAAGTAAAAAAAAAGAAAGAAAATAAGAGACGAAAATGAAGGAAGAAGGAAAAGGATATAGGAGATAAGACAAAAAAAAAAAAATGAAAACAGTAAAACGAAGTAAAAAAAAAATACTACCTCAAAAAAACTTGGGAAATGAAAACAAGAATGAAAAAAAAAGAAGAAAAAAAGGCGAAATAAGAGTTGAAGAGAAGTGGAGGAGGAGGAGAGGAGGAGGAGGAGGAGGAGGAGGAGAGGAACATGTCTAATCCATTACCCTTATGTTTTGATCTGGTGTGTGTGTGTGTGTGTGTGTGTGTGTGTGTGTGTGTGTGTGTGTGTGTGTGTGTGTGTGTATCGTTACCAACACCACCACCAACACTGAATCACCAATCATCACCATCATCATCACCACCATCACCATCGTCATCACCACCACCACCGCAGGCAACAAGAACAAAAATAACAGTAGAGTAAACAACAAAATCAACTTACCAATCAATTTGTTTGCAAGCTTACCAACCACTTAGCTTAGGCAGACAAATAGTCTCTCTCTCTCTCTCTCTCTCTCTCTCTCTCTCTCTCTCCGAATCGATACCGAACACAAAAAAAAATGAACAGCTGGGAAAGTAATAAATAGTGGATGGAAGAAAGAAGGAAAGGAAGGAGGGAAGGAAGGGAGGAAGAAGGAAAGGAAGGAGGGAAGGAAGGGAGGAAGAAGGAAAGGAAGAAAAAGGAAGGAATAGAAATAAATTATGGTGAACGATAAGGATAAAAGAAATGAAAGAACGACAATAGAAGAAAAATAGAGGAAAGAAAGAAGAAAAGGTAGGGAAGGAAGAGGATGAAGGAAGTAAGGAAGGAAGCGAAGAAGGAGAAAGAAAGAAATAGATGGGAAGAAAAACAAAGAAAAGAAAGAAACAAAGGAAGACCAGAAAGTGAAAGAAGAGAATAAAAAGAATGAAAGAATAAGAAGAGGAAAAGGGAAAAGAAGACATAGAGATGGGAAGTACAGTGGAGAGAAAAGAAAAAGAAAGCGAAGATTATCATGAAAAAGGAAATTAAGGGAAAAAATGCAAGAAAAAGAAGAATAGATAAAGTACACGAAAATGGAATAAAAGAAAACAAGAAAAAAAGATAAAGAAATACACACACACACACACACACACACACACACACACACACACACAGTAAAATAAATAAAAATAAAGAAAATACTCAATAAAACTAAAATATCGACCGAACTTGATCATCATTTCTCTCTCTCTCTCTCTTCCTTCAACGTTATTAAATTCAAGGAGAAGAGTTTGAGAAAGTTAGTTCACAGAGAGAGAGAGAGAGAGAGAGAGAGAGAGAGAGAGAGAGAGAGAGAGAGAGAGAGAGAGAGAGAGAGAGAGAGAGAGAGAGAGAGAGAGAGAGAGAGAGAGAGAGAGAGAGAGAGAGAGATTGGAAAACACATCTTACGTTAATCATAAGAGCAATACGGAAAAGGAGGAGGAAAAGGAGGAAAAGATATCGAAGAGGAGGAAAGAACAAGAAAAAGATAACGAAAGGAGGAGAAAGAATAGGAAAAGATAAAGAAGAACAGAGGGAATAGAGGAAAAGATAATAGAAGAGAGAAAGAAAAGAAGGAAGTGAAATAAATAAGGGAAAGAAATAAAGGAAAATGAGGGAAAAAACAACGAAAGAAGGAGAAAGAACAGGAAAAGATAAAGAAGAAAAGAGGGAATAGAGGAAAAGATAATAGAAGAGAAAGAATAGAAGGAAATTATACATGAGGAAAAAAAAACAAGGAAAATATAATGAAAATATAAGAAACAAATATATATTGAAAAAAAAAATAACAGAATTTAATTACGTAAAGGAGAAAGAACGAAAGGAAAATATATAAAGAAAAAAAGGAAAATATATAAAAAGAAAAAGATCGGAAGGAAAATATTGAAAAAGGGAAAAGATATGGAAAGATAGAGAAGGAAAGAACAGAAGGAAAAAATATTGATAAAAATGAGAAATAGAAGAAAATATTAAAAAAAAGAATAGAGCAGGAAAATATACCAATACAAGAAAAAGAACACATGGAAAAAGACATCGGGAAAAGAAAGAAAAAACAAAGGAAAGCATATCGAAAAAAAGGAAGAAAAAAACCCAAAGGAAATCGTATTGGAAAATAAGAAAAACAAAGGAAATCATATCGGAAAAAGAAAGAAAAAACAAGAAAGAAAACAACAAAGGAAAACATCGAAAAAAAAAAGAAAAGTTGAAAAGTAAGAAAAATGACTGACATGAAAAGCAATAAAAATGTTGACCGGGAAAAAATTATATATAGAAAAAAAACTTTGACGAAGAAAAAAATAAAGAAAATCATACAAAAAAGGCAGAAAAAAACAAACAAACAAACCAGGCGATGAAAAAAATAAATAAATAAATAAATAAACTCGGAGTGGAATAAATGAACAGAAAAATAAGTCAAGGGAAATAAATAAAAAAAAAGAATGAGAACCAAACGTAAAAAAAAAGGAGTAAAATCTATCATCAAAATGAGACCTAAAATTGAGCCGACTCTACAAAGGGCGGGAAAAAATAGAGGGAAAGAGGAAAGAGGAATGTGGAGGAACAAAGGGAAAGGGGAAAAAAAGGAGCGATTAAAAGTAGTAGTAGTAGTAGTAGTAGTAGTAGTAGTAGTAGTAGTAGTAGTGGTGGTGGTGGTAGTAGTAGTAGTAGTAGTAGTAGTAGTGGTGGTGGTGGTGGTGGTAGTAGTGGTAGTAGTAGTAGGAGGAGGAGGAGGAGGAGGAGGAGGAGAAACCACATGTAAACAAAGAATAAGAGGCCATCAAGAAATAAGAGGAGGAGGAGGAGGAGGAGGAGGAGGAGGAGGAGGAGGACTGAAGAAGCTCAACACCTGCCCAACACACCTGGTCATGAGGCAACACAGGTGAACTCCTCCTCCTCCTCCTCCTCTTCCTTATCTTCTCTCTTCTCCCTTCCTCCTTATCTTTCTCTCCAATTTCCCTTCTACCTCCCCTTCCCCTCCTCTCTCTTTCTTCATTTGTCCCATCTTCTTTCTCTTCCTTTCCTCTTATTCCTCTCCTCCAAACCTGTATTTCCTCTTTTACCTCCCTTTTCTCCCTTCCTCTCCCATCCCTTTTACCTCCCCTCATATTCACCCTCTTTCTTATCTCCCCCCATTTCCTCTTACCTCTCCCTTTCACCCTCCCTCCCTCTTTCTTTCTCCCTTCCCCACTGGAGTAATAAGAGGAAGATGGAAAGAGGAGATTGAGGAAAAATAGGGAAAGGAGAGATAAGGGATGGGAGTTGATGGGGGTGATGGGGAAGAGGGCAAGATAAGGGGAAGAGGTTAGAGGGGAAAGTAAGGGGAGGGAGAGAGTAGGAATAGAGGGTGATGGGAAATGAAGGGGGTGATGGGAAGTGATGGGAAGGGTAGAGGAAGGTAAGAGAAGATAAAGGAGGATGGAAGAAGGGAAAGATGAAGGGTGGGAAGGGGTAGGAATAAGTGGTGATGGGATGGAACAGATGATGGGAGGTAATGGAAGGGGTAAGGTAAGGTAGGGAAAGGTTAGGTAAGGAAAGGAAAGGAAAGGTAAGGCAATGTAAGGTAAGGTAAGGTAAGATAAAGTAAGGAAAGGGGAGAAGAAGGGAAGAGGATAAAGATGAAGGGAAGGAAGGGAAATCAAGAAGGGGAAGATATGGGGAGAGATGGGGGAGGAAGGGGAAATGGGAAAGGGGAGACATGAAGGAAAGGAAAAGGGCAAGGATGGGGGTGAGAGAAGGGGTGAAGGGATACGTGATGGGGGTGATGGGAAAAGGGAGATCAGAAGGAAAGGAGATGGGAAATGATGGGTGATGATAGAAGGGGTGAATGGGGGTGAAGGGAAGGTGATGGGGAAGGGTGATGGGGAAGGGGTGATGGGGGAAGGGGAAGGGGTGTGATGGAAGGGTGATGGGCATATAGCCAAGTTAAGTAAGGTGATGGGGAAGGGGTGATGGGGGAAGGGTGATGGGGAAGGGGTGACAAATGGCGGTGGGTAAACAGGAAAAGAGAGAGAGAGAGAGAGAGAGAGAGAGAGAGAGAGAGAGAGAGAGAGAGAGAGATAGAGAGAGAGAGAAGGACACATTCCACTTAAAATCAACATCTCTCTCTCTCTCTCTCTCTCTCTCCCGGCCTCAAGAAATGGATATAAAAATGAATGACGAGGGGGGACCTAAGTTTCAATTTGATTAGTTGCAGAAAAGACAGAAGATAGGAAAGAGGGGAGGAGGGACGAGGGGGGGGGAGGGAAGAAGAGAGGGATGAAAGAAAGAATGAGATACGAAGAAAAAGGAAGATAGGGGAGGAGGAAGAGGAAAAAAAGAGGGAGAGAGGGAGAAAAGTTAGGAAAAGACGATGATGGGGAGATAGGAGAGAAGGAAGAGAAGATAGGGGGAGGGGAAGGGAAGGAGAGGAAGGGATGGGAGAAAGAAAGGGAGATAGGAAGAAAAAGGAGGAAGGGACGATGATGGGAAGATAGGAGAAGGGTAAGAAAAAAAGAAAAGGGAGAAAAAATAATAGAAGAAGGGAAGAAGAGGAAAATAAAATACATAGAAGAGAGGAAAAACATGGGGAGGGAGAGAGAGAGAGAGAGAGAGAGAGAGAGAGAGAGAGAGAGAGAGAGAGAGAGAGAGAGAGAGAGAGAGAGAGAGAGAGAGAGAGAGAGAGAGAGAGAGAGAGAGAGAGAGAGAGAGAGAGAGAGAGAGAGAGAGAGACAGCCGTGTTGGGTGTTTTGGCAGGTGACCAGGGATCGCCGCCCCCCACACACCTTGTCTTACAGGTGAGGACGACACATCAAGTGGGGAGGGGGGGAGGGGAGGGGAGGGGAGGAGGGGGGAGAGGAGGAGACAAAATAGGCAGGGGAGGATTGAGAAACAAGAGGAAAAACTAGAGAATGGGGGAGTGTGAAGGGGGGAGAGGGAATGGGGAGGGGGAGGAAAAAGTGGGGAGGAAAGTGACAGAAGGAGGGAGGAAGGAAGGAGGGGGAGAGGAAAACGAATGATAGTAAAGGAGGAAGAGACGAAAGGAAAGATGGGAAGAGAAGAAAAGGGGAAAGAGGAAGGGAAATATTGGAAGGGGAAAAGTGAAGGGGATGGTCGAAGGGGTGGATAGGGGAGAATGTGAGGGGAGAGAGAGAGGATGTGAGGCTGAAAAAAGGTTGAAAAGGGAAGAGGGGAGAGAATGGGAAGGGGAGAAGAATGGGAAGGGGAAAAGAATGGGAAGAGGAGAAGAATGGGAAGGGGAGAAGAATGAGAGGGAAGGAGGAATAGTAAGTGATTAAGGGATACGAGGGAAGAGAAGGAAGTGAATAAGGGAAGGGAGAAAGGGGGGGGGGGGTTGAGGGGAAGTGAAGGGGAGATAAAGAGGGGAGGGGAAAGAAGGGGAAGGATCTACAGGTATAGAGAAACAAAGGTTAGATGGAGATGAAGGATGGGGAGGTAAAGAGGGGAGGGGAGGGGAGGGGAAGAGGGGGAGGAAGGGGGGGAGGGGAGAGGGACTTTGGGAGGAGTGCAAAGTAGGAGGTAATAAAATGACTCATGAGAGAGAGAGAGAGAGAGAGAGAGAGAGAGAGAGAGAGAGAGAGAGAGAGAGAGAGAGAGAGAGAGAGAGAGAGAGAGAGAGAGAGAGAGAGAGAGAGAGAGAGAGAGAGATGAAAACCAGGAAGGATAGATACATGGAGAAGCAAAGGAGAGGAGGAAGAGGAAGAGGAGGAGGAGGAGGAGGAGGAAGAAACAGAAGAGTAAACATTATGAAAGCAAGAGGAAGAGAGAGGAGGGAGAGGGAGGAGGAGGAGGAGGGAAGGAAGGAAGAGAAAGGAAGAGAAGGTGATGAAAGGGAGGAATGGAGAGAAGGAGGGAGGAAAGGAGGGAGGAAAAACTTCAGGACAATCGAAGGCCAAAAGGACAAATGAGGAGGAGGAGGAGGAGGAGGAGGAGGAGGAGGAGGAGGAGGAAGAGGAGGAGGAGGAGGCAGAAATGGTGGTGGTGATGGTAAGTATATGTTGGTAAGAATATGGAGGAGGAGGAGGAAGAAGAGGAAGGGGAGGAGGAAGAAGAAGAAGAAGAGGAAGAGAAGGAGGAGGAGGAGGAGGAGGAGGAGGAGGAAAAGTAGTAAATAGTGTAGTGGTGTATATGTCTGGAGAGAGAGAGAGAGAGAGAGAGAGAGAGAGAGAGAGAGAGAGAGAGAGAGAGAGAGAGAGAGAGAGAGAGAGAGAGAGAGAGAGAGAGAGAGAGAGAGAGAGAGAGAGAGAGAGAGAGTCACAGCAGGTCTCAAATCAAAAGAAAAAAAGAAAAGAGGGTTATCTATATGGTTTCTGCTGGAGAGAGAGAGAGAGAGAGAGAGAGAGAGAGAGAGAGAGAGAGAGAGAGAGAGAGAGAGAGAGAGAGAGAGAGAGAGCGCAACACCACAAGAGGATTTAAAGAAATAAACTCGCTGGTCTGCTTGGCGCCACCACCACCACCACCATCACCACTATCATCACCATCACCACCATTATCATCAAAACCTCATCATTCATCATTATTACAACTATCATCATCACCATCACCACCATCATCACCACCACCACCACCACCACTATCATCACCATCACCACCATTATCATCAAAACCTCATCATTCATCATTATTACAACTATCATCACCACCATCACCACCATCATCACCACCACCACCACCACTACCATTATCATCACCACCACCACCACCATCACTGTAATCACCATCACCAACACCATTATCATTTCAATTTTATAAACATCAACACCATCACCACCATCATCACTATAACCATCACCATCACCATCATCACCATTGTTACTATTCTTGTCACACTATATTTTTCTCAATCATCATCATTTTCATCACTATCACCACCACCACCACCAAGACACGCCTCCTATCATCATCACCACCACCTTCATCACCATCATCATCACCCATTTATCATCATCACCACTGTCACCACCACCTCAGTTCATCACCATAAATAACGCGCAACAATATCCACCACCATCATCATTTTGTCACCACCTTGTCACATTATTATTATTATTATTATTATTATTATTATTATTATCATTATTATTATTATTATTATTATCATTATTATTATTATTATTATTACCGATCACGCCACATGTTCCCACCTGTTGTTTACCTGTCCTCTCTCTCTCTCTCTCTCTCCGGGGATGCTGATGCCAAGCAATTAATAGGTTATCTCCATACGTCCTCCTTCTCCTCCTCCTCCTCCTCCTCCTTCCCCTCCTCTACCTCCATCACGTCTATTCCTTCTTTATCACCAACACCTTCTTCTTCTTCTTCTTCTTCTTCTTCTTCTTCTTCTTCTTCTTCCTCTTCCCCTCAGTTTCGAACCCTAACATTTGTCTTCTTCAGGGTATTTCTTCTCTCTCTCATGTAATCATTTATAATCGTTTGTATATTTTGTTTTTATGAGAGAGAGAGAGAGAGAGAGAGAGAGAGAGAGAGAGAGAGAGAGAGAGAGAGAGAGAGAGAGAGAGAGAGAGAGAGAGAGAGAGTGTAGTAGTAGTAATGATAAAAAGCGTAGTGATTTTGGTAACTGTTTTGCATATTTGTGAATGGTGGTTCTGGTGGTGTTGAGGGTGGTGGTGGTGGTAGTGGTGGTGGTGGTGGTGGTGGTGGTAGTGGTGGTGGTGGTGGTGGTGGTGTCAACATTACTGTGGCCGCGGTCGTTAGACTCTACTCATTATCGTGTTAGTCAGTAATTGAAGAAATGGTGTTGATGGTGTGAATTGCATACTGGTGATGAATGGTGGTGGTGGTGGAGGTGGTGGTGGTGGAGGTGGTGGTGGTGGAGGTGGTGGTAGTGGTGGTGGTGGTGGTGGTGGTGATATAAATTGTGAGTTGGGAGATTTAAAAATAAGTGGATGAAGATGAAAGAGGAGTAAGGGGAAGAGGAGGAGGAGGAGGAGGAGGAGGAGGGTAAGAAGAAGAAAGAAGTAATAAATAGGAGGAAGGAAAGAGGAGGAAATCAAAGGAGAGAAAGACAAATGTGGGAAAGGGGAGGAAGGAAGAAGGAAGACGAGGAGGAGGAGGAGGAGGAAGAGAGTGAAGAAGAAGGAAGCGGAAAGGAAGAAGTGATGAAAGAGAGGAAGGAAAGAGGACGAAATCAAAGAAGAGAAAGACATAGAGGTGGAAAAGAAGAGGAAGAAGGGAGACGAGGAAGAGGAGGAAGAGGAGGAGGAGGAGGAGACAAGGAATGCAAAAGAAAGGAAGAAGACGTCAGGGAAGTGAGGGGAGGAGACAAGAAGGGAAGTGTGGAGGAGGAGGAGGAGGAGGAAGAGGAAGAGGAAGAGGAAGAAGAGGAGGAGGAGGAGGAGGAGGAAAGAACGCGGTGCCACACATGACACTCCGCATCGTCGTCTATTTTGGCACTCGGAATGGCAGAGAGGAGGAGGAGGAGGAGGAGGAGGAGGAGGAAGAGCAGAGGTTGAGCACGATGTCATTATTATCTTACTTGAAGGGGCGAAGAAAGGAGGATGAGGAGGAGGAGGAGGAGGAGGAGGAAGAAGAGGAGGAGGAGACCATCGCCACATCCGCCGCCACCACCGCCACCACCATCACCACCACCACCACCACCATCACCACCACCACCACTACTACTATTAAATCTACTTATCATATAACAAACAACAACTACTACTACTACTACTACTACTACTACTACTACCACAACTACAACCCACAAACAGCCGGCCGACAGCTACTAATCACTACCATTACCACCACCACCACCACTACCACCACCACCACTACCACCACCTCCACTACAATTAATTATGTATCTTCCCTTCCCCGCCCTTCCCTTCCCTTCCACCCTTTTTCCACATTCTATCACCCTTCCCTTCCTTTACCCTTCCTCTATTATCGCTCTCCTCCTCCTCCTCCTCGTCCTTATTTCTTCCCCTTTCTCTCCTCCTCCCTTTCTTCGTTTCCTTCCATTCACCTCTCTCCCTATTTCTTCCTCTTCCTTTCCTTCCTTCCCTCCACTTCCACTCCTCAGCATTCCTTTTCAATTTTCTCTCTTCTTCCATCTCTATTTCTGTATCTATTCCCCTTCTTTCTTCCTCCTTTCCCCCTTCCTTCTTCTCTCCCTCTCTTCCCTTTTTCTCTCACGTGTTTACTCTCCTTCTACTTTCTCTTCCTTCTTTTTCTCCTTATTCCTGCACTCTTTATTCCATTTTCTTTCGTCACCCTTTTCTATTTCTGTATTTCTTCCCCTCTTCATCTTCCCTTCCCTTCCTTTCTTTTTACTTTCCCAATCGATCTTTCTCTCTTCACCTCCTCTCTTCCCTTATTTGCTCGTCTTCCCCCCTTTCCTCTTTATTGCTTATTCCTACTTCTACCCTTCTACTTTCTTTCTCTTCCTTCCTTTTCTCCTAATTATTATAGACCTACTAAACCTACTTTTCTCTACACTTTCATCATCTTATCTTCCCTCCTGCTTCGCTTTTCTTTCCTTCCTTTTCTCAATCTCATTCTCCTGGATTTCCTTTCCTTCCCTCACTATTTTATATTTCTACTCCTCGTTTCTTCCTTTCTCTTACATTTATCAAGTCCTTCTCTTCTACTTCTCTCATTTTCTTCCTCATTTCTTCCTTTCTATTACATTTATCAAGTCCTTCTCTTCTACTTCTCTCATTTTCTTCCTCATCTCTTCCCTTCTCTTACATTTATCAAGTCCTTCTCTTCTACTTCTCTCATTTTCCTCACTCTCTCCTCCTCCTCCTCCTCCTCCTCTCTTCCCTTCTCTTACATTTATCAAGTCCTTCTCTTCTACTTCTCTCATTTTCCTCACTATCTCCTCCTCCTCCTCCTTTCTTCCCTTCTCTTACATTTATCAAGTCCTTCTCTTCTACTTCTCTCATTTTCCTCACTCTCCTCCTCCTCCTCCTATCTTTCCTCACTCTCTGTTGTCTCCCTTTTTTTCCTTCTCTCCTTCCCTCACTATCTCCTCCTTCCTCCATTCTGACCTTTCGTTCCTCCTCCTCCCCTTCCCTTTTTAATTTGACCACCACCACCACCATCACCACCACCCTCAACACCACCACCACTACCACCACCACCACCCTCAACACCACCACCACGAGGAAAGCGTCTGCAACTTAGTAATAGCATCAAGTATACCTTCAGGCGGGGTAAAGGGGAGGAGGAGGAGGAGGAGGAGGAGGAGGAGGAGGAGGAAGAGGGGGGAGGAGGAGTAGAAATTCAAGGTCCTCCATTTGCTTCGGGGTGACCATGGGGGGAGGAGGAGGAGGAGGAGGAGGAAGGAGGTGGGGATAAGCTGGTTTTGGAGGGAAGAGAGAATGAGAGAGAAAGAGAGAAAGAACTGTAAGGAAGGAGGAAAGGAGAAAGGGAGGGAAGGAAGGAAGGGAGGGGAGGAGGAAAAAGGGGGAGGAGGAGGGAGAGGTTATACCCTTCTCTCCTCCGTGGGGAAAAAAGCAGTTTCTATTACATCAATGGAGGGAGGGAGAGAGGGAGAGAGAAGGGAGGGAAGAATGAGGAAAGGGGAGGGAAAGGGAGAGACACTGGTTAGGGGAATTATGACTAAGGGAGGGAAGGGAAGGAGGGAGGGAAAGGGAGGGAGGAAAGGGCACATATGGGTCGAGGGGGGGAAGAAGGGAAGGAGAAAAGGCAAGGAGGGAGGGAGGGAAGGGAGGGGAGGAGGGAGGGAAGAGAAAATCAGAGGGATGCAGGAGGAGGAGGAAGAGGAGGAGCAGGAGGAGGAGGAGGAGGCATACAATAACTCTCTCTCTCAGGAAGGCAGGAAGTGAATTAATAGAAGAATAACGGAAAAGATGAGATGAAGAGAGAGAGAGAGAGAGAGAGAGAGAGAGAGAGAGAGAGAGAGAGAGAGAGAGAGAGAGAGAGAGAGAGAGAGAGAGAGAGAGAGGAGGCCAGGCGAGAATAAACAAGAGGAAGAGAGAGAGAAGAAGGAAGAGGAGGAGGAGAGAAGAAGAAAAAGAGAAGAGAATGAAAAAAAAAGGGCTTGAAATAAAGAGAAGATATAGGCGAAGGAGGAGGAGGAGAAGAACCAGAGGAGGAAAGAAGAGAGGAAGAAGAGGACATGGGAGAGAATGGAAGAGGAGAAAGGAGAAACTGAGTGGGAGAAGGAGGAGGAAGAGGACAAAGAAGAGAGGGAGATAAGATGGAAGAGCAGGGAGAGAAGGAGAAGTAAGAGGAAGAGGAGGAGGAGGAGGAGGAAGAAGAGTGGAAGAAACAAGAGAAAGAGACGGGGAAGCAGAAAAGGATAAAGCAGAGGAGAAAGAAGAGTAGGAGAGGAATATGGAAGAGGAGGGAGAGGAGGAGGAGGAGGAGGAGGAGGAGGAGGAGGAAAGGGGGGGAGGGGGAGGGAGGGAGAGGGCAGTCTTCGGTAGTGAGAGGAATATATACACCTCCTCCTCCTCCTCTTCCTCCTCCTCCTCCTCCTCTTCTTCCTCCTCCTCCTCTAACCCTTCCCTTCCCTTAATTCCGTCCCCTTCGTTCTCCTGAGTCCTCCCTTTTTCCTCTTCCTCCTCTTCTCCTACCTTCCTCTTCCACTCTTCTTTCTCCCCTTCCATCCTCTTCAACCTCTTTCTCTTCCCTTCTTTTTCTTCCTCTTCCTTTTCTTCCTCCTCCTCACCCACCCTCTTCCACTTTTTTCTCCTCTTCCTCCTCTTTCATGTTCTCTTCCACTCTTTTTCCTGCTGTTCCATCCTCTTCCACTTCCTCTTCTTCTTCCTCTTGTTGTTCATCGCATTGTCCCAGCCTAATCCCTTTCAATCCTTCTTTTTCTCCTTTCAATTCCTTTAATATACTCTACTATTTCTTATTCTTCTTCCTTAGTTCTTTAATTTCTCCCATCTACCACTTTCAAACCCTTTCTAATCCTCTTTCCTCTCATCAATCCCTTTTCTATACTCCTAATTCCCTCTTAATTCCCTTTAGTTATTGCATTCACCTCTTAAACCTATATCAATCCTCTTTTCCTCTTCCCAATCCCTTATCTATAATCCTAACTCCCTTTTACAACTTTCTAATCCTCTTTCCTCTTCTCGATCCCTTATCTATATTCATAATTCCCTCTTAATTCCCTTTATTTATTGCATTCACCTCTCTTAACCTCTTCTTAATCCTCTTTATTCCTCTTAACCTAGTCTTAATCCTCCTACTTTTCCTCTTAAATCATCTATTCTCTTCATTTATCGTAATGTTACTCTTACGTATCCTCTTAGTCCTCTTCCACTTCCTCTTAATCCCTTATATATACTCTCTATTCCTCTTAATCCTCTTTACTGCCTCCGATCCCTTTATTCTGAAACCTATGTTCCTCTTAATCCCTTTCTATATATCTTTTTCCTCCTCTTTACCTCTTTATTTACCCTTTTCTCCTCTTAACCCATATATAAAACCCTTAGTCCTCTTAATCCTCTTCTATATCCTCTTAACTCCCCTCTTAGCCTCTTGACATCATCCCTTTCAATCTCTTATTTACCTTCATATAGGGTGGGGAGGAAAGAGGGGTGGGGAGGAGAGAAGAGGGAGAAGCTGTGGTAACGAGAGGTAAAGGGGGAGAGGGGAGGGAAGGTAGAGGTTGGGGGAGGGGGTAACGGAGGGGAGGGGGTAACGGAGGGGAGGGAGAGGGGAGGGAAGGGGGAACGAAGGAGAGGGAGAGGGGAGGGGAGGCAGGGGTTATGAGAGGAAAAGAAGAGAGAAATGGATGGAAAAGGGGGAGGGAGATAAAGGGGAAGGGGGTGAAGAAGATGAAGGGGAGGAAGGAGAAAGACAAGAGAAGAGGGAGAGGAAGAAGAGGAAAAGATGAAATATATCAATGATAAAGATGTAGAGAATTAGAAGACAGAAGGGGAGGAAAGCGGGGAGGTGAAGAGTGGCATGGAAGAGGAGAGAAGATAAGGGGAGGTAAGGAGGAAGGGGAGGAGGAGGAGGAGGTGGTGGTCAGGTAGGCAGGACAGGTAGGCAGGACAGGTTAATGGCCGTCTGCAGGTGAGGAGGACGGAATAAATTAGTACAGGTAAACTTCAGGTGAGGGAAGGAGGGAGGAGGAGAAGGGGAGGGGAGGCTGTGTACTGGGGTGAAGGGGAGAGGGGAAAGAGGGGGAAGGGAGAGGGAGAGTTGCGTGGAAGGGGTGAGAGAGGAAGAAAAAGAAGAAGGGAAGAAAAGGAAGAGAAAGTAGGAACGTGGGAAAGACAGGAAAGGCAAATGAGTGAGGAGGAGGAGGAGAGGAAAAGGAGGAAGGGGAGAGAGGGGAGGGAGGGGAGACTGTGTACTGGGGTGAAGGTAAACTGTATGTAAGGGGAGAGAGGAAAGAGGGGAAGAGTTGCGTGGGGAAGAAAAGGTAAAGAAAGTAGGAACGAAGGAAAGAAGGAAGGTAAGAGGGAAAGGAAGACGAGTATGAAGGAGGAGGAGAGGGAAGGGAGGAGGAAGGGAGGGAGGGGATGGTTACTACAAGAATTAGTAACATTATAGAGTCTACACAAGGGATTCAGCTCCTGGAAACCTAACCAACAAACAAACAAACCATCATCCCTATCCATGAATCTAGCCATCTAACATATTTGCCCCCACTACAAAATTCCTAAGTCAATTTCTCTTCCACCTCACCTCAAACCCATTGCTACAAGTCCTCCTCTGATCATTTAGCTACAAGATCCATGCTAACTCCACCTGCGTCTCTTCAAGTTATCTAACATCATTTTATTTGCCCCCACTACAAAATTCCTAAGTCAATTTCTCTTCCACCTCACCTCAAACCTATTGCTACAAGTCCTCCTCTGATCATTAAGCTACAAGATCCATGCTAACTCCACCTGCGTCTCTTCAAGCCATCTAACATATTTGCCCCCACTACAAAATTCCTAAGTCAATTTCTCTTCCACCTCACCTCAAACCCATTGCTACAAGTCCTCCTCTGATCATTAAGCTACAAGATCCATGCTAACTCCACCTGCGTCTCTTCAAATCTAACATCATTTTATTTGCCCCCACTACAAAATTCCTAAGTCGATTTCTCTTCCACATCACCTCAAACCTATTGCTACAAGTCCTCCTCTGATCATTAAGCTACAAGATCCATGCTAACTCCACCTGCGTGTCTTCAAGTCATCTAACATATTTGTCCCCACTACAAAATTCCTAAGTCAATTTCTCTTCCACCTCACCTCAAACCTATTGCTACAAGTCCTCCTCTGATCATTAAGCTACATACATCCATGCTAACTCCACCTGCGTCTCTTCAAATCTAACATCATTTTATTTGCCCCCACTACAAAATTCCTAAGTCAATTTCTCTTCCACCTCACCTCAAACCCATTGCTACAAGTCGTTCTCTGATCATTTAGGTACATACAGGTATACAACAACAACAACAACAACAACAACAACAACAACAGGTAAATAACACGTAAAATACAAGAAAAGGAGGAGAAGGAGAAGGAAAAAAAAGTAAAGAAAATGAAGAATGGGAACAAAAAGAGAATGAAGTACAGCAAGAAGAAGAAGAAGAAGAAGAAGAAGAAGGGAAGTACAGGTAGGCAAGGTGAGCGCTGGGTAGGTTACAGGACAGACAGGTAGGCAGGCAGGTGGGTTAATGAGGGGTGACTGGAGGTAAAATGCAGGTGAGGGGGAGACGATATTCAAAGGTAGATTAAAAATGTGATAGAGGGAGGAGAGGAGGAGGAGGAGGAAGAGGAGGAGGAGATAAGAAAAGAGAGAAGAAGGAAGAGAAGAAGGGAAAACAAACGCAAATGATAAAGTAGAACAAGAGGAAAAAAGTACAAGAAGAACAAGATCAAGAGGAAAATTAAGAAAATACAAAGACAAGCTGAAAAGAACATTACAGGAAGATGATGGAGGAAGAAAGGGAAGAGAAAAGGAAAGGGGAGGAAAGGAAAGGAAGAAGGAGAGGGAGGAAGAGGCAAAGACTGGCAGGGAAAGGATGAAAATAAAGGAAAAGGAAAGGAGAAATAGCAGAAGAAAGGAAGGATAAGAAAGGGGGAGAGAAGAGAAAGAGGAGGATGGGAAAAAGAGAGAAATGGAAGAGAGAACAAAAGAAGGTCAGATGATATGGGGAGAGAGGGGAGGAAAAATGGGAAGAATGGGGAGAAAGGAAGGGGAGTAGAGAAGAAAAGTCAGAGAGAGAGAGAGAGAGAGAGAGACCCGATAGGATGGAGGGGAGGGGAGTGGACAGGGAAAGGGAAGAAGAGGAGGGGAGTGGAGGGGGGTGGAGTAGGCCATATAGGTGGATAAAGGTGAGCTACAGGTGGATTACAATGGATTAACGTAGGGGTCAGGTGGTGGCGGCGGTGGTGGTGGTGGTGGTGGTCAGGTGCAAGGTGTGATAGGGCAGTAATAAGTTCTTCAATGTAAGTATAGTTGATGTTTTCTTTTATTAATATTCTAGTTATTTTTATTTTGTGTGTTCAGGTAAGTTCCAGATTAAAGGAAAAAGGAAAGAAAAAAGAAATAAAAATCGGGTTATTTATGTTTTTTTTTGCTAGAGAGAGAGAGAGAGAGAGAGAGAGAGAGAGAGAGAGAGAGAGAGAGAGAGAGAGAGAGAGAGAGAGAGAGAGAGAGAGAGAGAGAGAGAGAGAGAGAGAGAGAGAGAGAGAGAGAGAGAGAGAGAGAGAGTAACATCAGGTCTCAAATCAAAGAAAAAAAAAACGGGTTAACTATATGTTTCTGCTGGAGAGAGAGAGAGAGAGAGAGAGAGAGAGAGAGAGAGAGAGAGAGAGAGAGAGAGAGAGAGAGAGAGAGAGAGAGAGAGAGAGAGAGAGAGTCACATCAGGTCTCAAATCAAAGAAAAAAAAACGGGTTATCTATATGTTTCTGCTGGAGAGAGAGAGAGAGAGAGAGAGAGAGAGAGAGAGAGAGAGAGAGAGAGAGAGAGAGAGAGAGAGAGAGAGAGAGAAACGCAAACAGAAAAAAACAAAAGAATTCACACACAAAAAAACTAATTAACAGCCCCGATCGCTTTGTCTGTAGGAGCAGGAGGTCGGATTTTGCGGTCCAATTTTTTTATTATTTATTTTTATTCATTTTTTACTCATCCAATTTTTTCAGTCCTAGATCTACCTCCTCTTCCCCAAACAACAACAACAACAACAACAACAACAACAACCAGTATCAACACCCGGACTACATCGATTACCCCCCCCCCCCGCCCCCCCAAAAAATGTCAGTCCCGGGTTCGATTCCAGCTACCACCCACTGACCACCTCTCCGCCAAGCAGCCCTGCCAAGGAACAAGAAGACAAGGAAGAAAAGGAAGCCCAGGAAGAAGAGGATAAAAATGCAGTTATACGTAAAAGACAAATGAGAATAAAAGGGAGGAGGAGGAGGAGGAGGAGGAGGAAATGGAGAAAGAGGAAAGGAAGAAGTGAAAACATGGATAAATGAAGACAAAAGGAGGAGGTGGAGGAAGAAAGGAGGAAAGTGGAGAAAGGAAGAGAAAGGGGAAGAAAGGAAGAGGGGAAGAAAAGGAGGAGGAGTGAAGGGCTAGCTAAATGAATTAAGAGAAGAGGGAGGATGTGGAGGATAAAAGGAGGGGAGAAAGGAGAAGAAGGGAAGAAGAGGAAGGGAAGAAAGAGGAGTGAAGAGATAGCTGAATGAAGATAAAAGGGAGGGAAGTGGAGAAAGGAAGAGAAAGGGGAGAGGTGGAGGAGAAAAGGAGGGAAGTAAAGAAAGGAAGATAAAAGGGGAAGGGAATAAGGAAAAAGAAAAATGGCAGAAAGTGAAAGGAAGATAAAGGGGAGGAGGTGGAGGAGGAAAGGAAGAGAAAGGGGAAGAAAGGAAGAGGGGAAGGAACAAGGCAGGGATTGAAAGGAAGAGGAGTGGAGAGAAAAGTAAGAGATGAGAGAAATTGCAGAGGGAGAGTGAGAGGGAGAGGGAGAGTAGAGAGAGGAGAGGGAAGGAAAGGGAGGACAAAAAATCATAATGGCGCCACTATAAATAAAAATACGCCCGCGCCTGTACCACCACCACCACCACCACCAACAACAACAACAACAACATTCTAGACGCCTCGAACCATTTTTAAATATCTTTTTTCTACTAATTATCTTTCAGTTTCCTTTTGAGAGAGTAGTACAAGGTAAGAAAGGGAGGAGAGAGGAAGAAGGGAAATAAAGGAAGGGGAAGGGTAAATAGGGGAGGAAGAAGGGAAATAAAGGAATGGGGAAGGGTAAAAAAGGGAAGGAAGAAGCGAAATAAAGGAAAGGCTCTCTTACTATCAAAATCTTATTGACATCCCCTTTATTAAAGCCCTTCATCCATTTATAGACTTCGATCAAGTCTCCTCGCAACCTTCGCCTTTCTAGCGAGTGTAGATTTAACTGCTTCAGCCTGTCTTCATAAGGCAAGTTTCTCACCCCCTGAATCATCTTTGTCATCCTCCTCTGCACAGATTCTAACACCTTGATATCCATTCTATTGTAGGGGGACCAGAACTGAACCGCATAATCGAGATGAGGTCTAACTAGTGCTAAGTAAAGTTTGAGGATGACTTCACGCTCCTATTGCTTACGCTCCTAGAGATGAAACCAAGTACTCTGTTTGCCAGAATTTTATCCTGAATGATCTCTCTCTCTATCAGTCTTGAGGTTGTTGTTGTTGTTGTTTATCACGGACGCGGACGTAATCTTGTTTATAGTACCGCCATTATGAATTTTTGTTGTCCTCCCTTTCCTTACCCTCCTCTCTACTCTTACTCTACCTTGCAATTCATCTCATCAACCTCATCAATCCCTTACACCTATATATAAATAAAACTAACACATATATAACACATTGGGGCCCATTAGAACCATTACACACCTCCCATTAGCTAGTTATTATGGCACTTAACTAGCACCATTAATATATAACAGTCCAGCGGTATTACACTAACATAAAGTCTATCAACTCATCACACTGAACACCATCAATATATAAATAACACATATATAACACATTGAGGCCCATTAGAACCATTACACACCTCCCATTAGCAAGTTATTATGGCACTTAACTAGCACCATAATACATATCAGTGAACAGGTATTAGACGTGTTTTGCCATTGAGGTCTGTTAAACGTGCATCTCTGTATCTTATTAGCGCGCCAAGATGCTTGTTATATTAGGCTAATTAATAGGTGTACCTGTGAGTTTGTTTCTCACCTGTAATCAAGCACCTCATTATATATATTATTATCCGCAATCACTGCATAATGTCGGTGTGTGTGTGTGTGGGGGGGGGGGGTTGAGGGGAGCGGGGAGGGAGTGGGGAGGGAGGGGAGTGGGTGGGTGGAGGGGATTGGGGGAGGGAGGGAGGGGAGGGAGTGTGTGTGTGTGTGTACCCAACCTGTTCCCAGAGCCCGACACACACACACACACACACACACACACACACACACACACACACACACACACACATTTTAATCTGTACACAATTTTACAATATTTTCAACTTGGATTTAACTGAGAGAGAGAGAGAGAGAGAGAGAGAGAGAGAGAGAGAGAGAGAGAGAGAGAGAGAGAGAGAGAGAGAGAGAGAGAGAGAGAGAGAGAGAGAGAGAGAGAGAGAGAGAGAGAGAGAGAGAGAGAGAGAGAGAGAGAGACCGACCTTCGACCCTCGTGACCTCTGGCATTGACCTCCTCCCTCCCTCTCCCATTTGCCCCATATAAGGAAGGCGTGTGTCAGGGAGGGGAGGAAGGGAAAGGGGAGGGAGAGGAGGGGACAGAGGAAGGGAGAGGAAGCTAAAAGGGGAAAAAAAAAGAAAAAAAAGAAAGGGAGAAGAGGAAAAGAAGGAAAGGGAGGAGAAGGAAGACGACAAGAGAGGAGAGAAGGGAAGAGAAAGAGGAGGGAGAAAGATAATGAAAGGAGGGGAAGATGATGATGTAGGAAAAGAAAAGGAGGGATGAGGAGGAGGAGGACGGGTAATAAAAGGGAAGGAAAGATGAGATGGGAAAGGAGAAGGAGGAGGAGGAGGAGAGAAGAACGAAGATGGGAAGAAGAGGAGAGGAAGGAAAAGGGTAAGATAAGGAAGAGTAGAAGGGAGGAGGAAAAGAGGACAAAGAAAAAAAAGTAAAACATGAGAAAAAGGGAAGGAAAGATGATATGGGAAAGGAGAAGGAGGAGGAGGAGAAGGAGAGAAGAACGAAGATGGGAAGAAGAGGAGAGGAAGGAAAAGGGTAAGATAAGGAAGAGTAGAAGGGAGGAGGAAAAGAGGACAAAGGAAAAAAAGTAAAACATGAGAAAAAAAAAGAAGGAAAGGAAAATAAAATAAAAAGGGAAGGATGAGTTGGAGAGAGGAGACAAAAACCGAAGAAGGAATTTTGGAAGACGAAGAGGAGGAAGAGGAGGCAAAGAGGAGGAAAGGAGATTAGGGAAGGTCATGGGAGAGAGGGAGTGAGGTCAGGGAGGAGGAGGAGGAGGAGGAGGAGGAGGAGGAGGAAGAGGTGGAGTTGAATTTGAAGGACATGGGATTACTGTGTGAAAGAGATACGGAGGAAGAAAGGGAGGGAGAAGGGAGGGAGAAAAAATGGGAGGGTGAGAGAGGGAGAGAAAAAAGTGAAGGAAAAGGGGAAATTAGTAAAGAAAGGGAGATATAGAGGAGAGAAAGAAAGGAGAGAAAGGGGAGAACGATGAAGGTAAGTAGGAAGGAAGAGAGAGAGGGAAGAGTGAAGGAAAAGGGGAGATAGAATAGAAAGGGAGAGAGAGGAGGGGAAGGAGAGAAAAGGGAGAGATGAAGGTAGGCCTAAGGGAAGGAGGAGAATTTTTAGTTGGACAGAGTAGCCATTTCCGAATTTCCATAACCCTTCCTTCCCCTCCACCCCACTCCAACCCCCTTCCTTCCCCTTACCCCCATCTCCACCCCTTCCTTCCCCTCACCCCCCTCTGCACCCCTTCCTTCCCGTTACCCTATTTCCACCCCTTCCTTCCCCTCACCCCCCTCTGCACCCCTTCCTTCCCGTTACCCTATCTGCACCCCTTCCTTCCCCTCACCCCCCTCTGCACCCCTTCCTTCCCGTTACCCTATCTGCACCCCTTCCTTCCCCTCACCCACCATGCACCCAATCCTTCCCTCACCCCTCCACCCCTTCCTTCCCCTCACCCCCCTCTGCACCCCTTCCTTCCCCTCACCCCCAATCTGCACCCCTTCCTTAACCCTCACCCCTCTGCACCCCTTTCTTCCCCTCACCCCCAATCTGCACCCCTTCCTTCCCCTCACCCCCCCTTCCCTTCCCATTCCCTCTGTTCGTAAAGGTCGTGAATATGTGTTGGCTTCATTAGTAATTAAGTATTTATAATGATTAAGTATTTAGTGTAATTTGTAAGTTATCCTATTGACCTATTTTCCTTGTCTTATTTCTCTGTATATGCTGTTGAGTGAATTATTATTATTATTATTATTATTATTATTATTATTACTTTCGCCACGCCCAAAATTCCCATCCCCACCCATACACACATCGCCAAACCATTTCCACCCTCATACACTCCCCATTCACCTTGTCCCCCCTCATCTCCCCGGCCGGTACACTTATTAACCCACGAGGAAAAGGGAGTAAATGGGGAAAATATGAAGGAGATGAGGAGGGTAAAAGATAATGGGAAAGGAAAGGTAAGAATTGTAGTACGGTAATTTGATGATGATGGGTGATGATGATGATGGGAACAATGAGATAATGAATAAATGATACTAGAATTGTAAGAATGATGAAAGAAAAAAAATGCAATATGGGTGATGATGATGGGAAAGATGAGGAAGAAAGATGAAGAAGGAAGATAATGAAGCAAAGTGATGATGATGATGATGATGAGGAGGAGGAGGAGGAGGAGGAGGAGGAAAAACCATGAAAGAAATGGATGATAAGAAATATTTGAATTATGAAAATGAAAAAAATGATGATGATGATGATGATGATGATGAAGGGGAGAAGAGTAAATGAGGCTACTGTGGAAATGACCCCCGCCCATCCGCCCCCCTTCACGCCCATGCCCCGCCCCGCCCCGCCCCTCTTTTTCCTCCCCCCTCAATTAAACCTTCCATACATCCCTTTTTTGTGCTTTGTTTTCTAATTTCTTTACTCTCTCTCTCTCTCTCTCTCTCTCTCTCTGTTACTTTCCACCACTTTTTTCCCTTTCGCTCTCTCTCTCTCTCTCTCTGTTACTTTCACCACTTTCTCTCTGTTACTTTCCACCACTTTCCCTTTCTGTCCTCTCTCTCTCTCTCTCTCTCTCTCTCTCTCTCTCTCTCTCTCTCTCTCTCATTCGCTCCTGTCACTGTCGATCACGATTTTTATTTCCCTCTCTTTTTCTTTTCTTTCTTTCCTCACCTATTCTGTCATCTCTTTTTTCTTCTTTTTTATTTTCTTTTATTCCTCTGTTTCGTGGTGGGGGAGGAGGAGGAGAAGGAGGAGGCAGGATGGAGGAAAGAATTGGAGGGAAGAGGAGAATGGAGGATGAAGAGAGAAACGAAAGGAAGGAAAAGGAATGGAAAGAGAAAGGAAGGGAGGCGAAGGGAAGGAAACAGGATGGGAAGAGGGAAGGGGAGGGAAGAGAAGGGAAGAAAAGGGAAGGGTAGTTAAAAGGTGAGAAGAAGGAATAGAAGGGAAGGAAAGGGGAGAGAGGGAAATGGAAGAGAAGATAAGGGAAAGGATAGGAAGGGGAGAAGGGAAGAAGGGAAACAGGAAAGGAAGTTAAGAAGAAGGGCAAAGAAAGGGACATGATAAAGAAGGGAAGGGAAAGGAAGGGTAGAGAAATGAAGGGGAGAGAAAAGAAGAGAAAGGAAGGGAGAGCAAACCAAGAGGACGGAAAGAGAGGAAGAGGAAGAAGAGGAGGAAGAAGAAGGATGAGGAAGAGGAGGAGGGTGAGGAGGAAGACAGGTGGAATAAAGGGTGAAGGATGGGAGGGAAAAAGATGGAAGAGGAGGAGGAGGAGGACGACGTAGAGAGGAAGAGAAGTAAAGGAAGAGGAGGAGGAGGAGGAGGAGAAGAGGGATGGGAGGAACGGAGGAATGGAGGAAAAAGGATAAGAGAGGATGAGCGCGTGAGAAATGGGAGGAAAGAAAATTATGGAAGAGAGAGAGAGAGAGAGAGAGAGAGAGAGAGAGAGAGAGAGAGAGAGAGAGAGAGAGAGAGAGAGAGAGAGAGAGAGAGAGAGAGAGAGAGAGAGAGAGAGAGAGAGAGAGAGAGAGAGAGAGAGAGAGAGAGAGAGAGAGAGAGTACCGAATGGAGGAAGAACGGCAGAAAGAGAAAGAGAGGAATGGAATGAAGGAGAGAAAGAAGGAGTGAAGGAAGGAATAAAGAAAAGTACGAAGAAGGGAAGGAAAGAAAATACGAAAAAAGAAAATGAATGAAGGAAAAAATGAAGACAAAAAAAATGAAGGAGGAAAATAAAGAGGAACAAAGAGGGAAGAAAAGAAAACAATGAAAAGGAAATAAAAAAAAGATGAAAAAGAGGACGAAGATGATAAGAGGCAGGAAAACAAATGGAGAAGAGGGGAAGGAAAAAGAAAGGAGGAAAAGACGCATGAAGGAATGAAGAAGGGAAGAGAAGAAGGGAAGAAAGAAGAGAGAAGGAGAGTGAAGAAATTAAAAGCAAAGAAGGATAAAACATAGAAGAGCAAGAGAGAGAGAGAGAGAGAGAGAGAGAGAGAGAGAGAGAGAGAGAGAGAGAGAGAGAGAGAGAGAGAGAGAGAGAGAGAGAGAGAGAGAGAGAGAGAGAGAGAGAGAGAGGAGGGAGGAGGGGGACGGTGCTAAGAAACAACGATAGTTTGTAGGCCATAAATAACACCAATTACAGCAACACATATATCACACACACACACACACACACAGACACACACACACACACACTCTCTCTCTCTCTCTCTCTCTCTCTCTCTCTCTCTCTCTCTCTATCGATCTACTTACCTTCCAATCTATGTATTTACCTATTCAACCGACACACACACACACACACACACACACACACACACACACACACACAGTAATGCATTCACCATCAATAATCAATAAAGGCGAATGCAATAATCTTGTTTATGTTATTGCAATACAAGTGGCAGTGGCGGTGGTGGTGGTAGTAGTAGTAGTAGTAGTAGTAGTAGTAGTAGTAGGAGGAGGAGGAGGAGAAGTAGTAGCAATAGAAATGAGAAGGAAAGGGAAGGGATAGAAAGGGGAGAAAGGGGAATGGAAGAGAAGGGAAAGGATAGGAAGGGAGGGGAGAAGGGGAAAAAGGAACAGGAAAGGAAGTTAAGAAGAAGGGCAAAGAAAGGGACGTGATAAAGAAGGGAAGAAAACAAGAAAAAAAGGAAAAAAAAACAATAGCAACAACAACAGGTAGCAGTAGCAGTAGTAGCAGTATTAGTATTATTATTAGTAGTAGTAGTAGTAACACCCACACCCCACCCCCCACACCTTCCCATTAAAACACAGGTGGGCAGCATCCCACAGGTGTGTCTCACGTGCATACACACACACACACACACACACACACACACACACACACACACACACACACACACACACGCAATATCTATGCACACATAACCCATACAAGTGTTAATTCATACCCACGAACTGTTTTATAAGTGCTCTCTCTCTCTCTCTCTCTCGTATTAACTGCCAACTCGATTTTCTTGTCTTCTTTCCCTTCTTCTTTTTTCCTCCTCGTCTTCTACCCTGTCCTTTCGTCCCTTCTTCCTCCTTTTATCCCTCGGTGTATTCTTCCTCCTCCTCTTCCTCATCATCTTCTTTTTTCCTCATATACCTATTTCCCTCCTCCTCTTCCTCCTCCTCTCACTAGTCATTGTCCCTCCTAAACACACACACACACACACACACACACACACACACACACACACACACACACACACACACCTGCGGTCACACCTGTCCAATCACACAACGCAGACACCTTTCACTGCGGTAATAATAAAGAACGAAGAAGAAACACGGAAGCAGGTAAAGGCAGGTAACAAAGGAAGAAGGAAATGAGGAAAGGAAGGAAAGAAGGGAGGAATTGAAGGATAAAAATAAGAAATGAAGGAAGGAAAGGGAGGAAGAGAGGAAGGGAGGAGCAAAAGGAGGAAGGAAGGAAAGAAGGAAGAGATTCATCTTAACGACATTCACTTCAGAACCAAATGGAAGAGGAGGAGGAAGAGGAGACGAGGAGGAGGAGGAGACGAGGAGATCATAGCCAGCGATGCGTCAGGTCACTTTCCGTTTGTTTAAGGAGACCCAAGTGACCTGACCTCATGGAGCGCGCTGTACTGGTGAGTGAATCCAGTTTTCGTAGTCTCAGCTGTCAAATCGCCGCCATATTGGTCAAGCCGTGAGGTAGGAATACGAGGGTGGGGCGCGTCTAACATGGAGGCCGCTCGCCCTTAGAGTTAGAGTACCGCATCCATGGGCACCGTTGCCAGATTGTCGTACTCAGAGGATAGTACTTACCTGTTTCTGACCCCTAACCATTGCCAAGAAACATTAGGATCTAACTCTTTTAACGATAACTATAAATGAGTTTCGTTATTGGAGCCCAGAAGACAGTTTTGGGGTAGGAAGTCGGGAAATACAAGCGGCTGAGTACGGCAATCTGGCAACATTGTATGGGGTACCGTAATGTTTATATTTTCTCTTCTTACTGTTTTCCAGCACTTTAAACATGTAGGCGGATGACATTAAAATATTTTCGTAATTCATGACTAAATATACTGTCACAGGTAAGAAGATACTGTACATGAAATCCAAGAAACGCGGTAATGTATTCTTGATCCTTTACAAATATAAGTCAGAAAATTGTAAGCGGCAAGGATGTACTGCCGGTCTGCGTGGTCTGGCCGGGCGCTCATGGGAGGTACATCCATGTGGCCACTAATCTCCGGCTTGAACAATATGGCCGAGTGACAGTTTAGAGGCTTCAAACCGCGAGACTCCATGACCCCCCCTGCTGACCTGACCTGATTCTCTCTCTCTCTCTCTCTCTCTCTCAAAACTATCATTTACGTGGATGAATACAATTTACGTGAAAAGGTCTTAGTAGCAGTAGTAGTAGTAGTAGTAGTAGTTGTAGTAGTAGTAGTAGTAGGAAGAAAGTAAGAAAAGAAGTGGAGATAGAGAGGAGATAAAAGAAGAGGAGGGGTAAGATAGCAATGAGGGAGAAAAGAGTAGATGGAGGAGGAGGAGGAGGAGGAGGAGGAGGAGGAGGAGGAGTTGATGTGACTGTAATGGGAAAAGTGATAATGGCTGGTGTGGAAGGAGGAGGAGGAGGAGGAGGAGGAAGTCGAGAAGATAGGAAGGAGGAAGGGATAGGAGGAAAGGGGCGAAGAAGGAGGAGAGGAAGATATCAGAGTAGATGGAGGAGGGGGAGGAAATGGGAGTGAATCAAGCAGGTGAAGGAGGAGGGGGTGGGGAGAAGGAAAGGGGGGGGAGGGAGGGGAGGAAGGGGATAAAGAAAGGGGAGAGGGGAATATCTGGGGAGTGAAGTATGTGAGGAAGATGGGATGTAGAGGGGAGGGGAAGAGGAGGGGGGAGATGAGGAATAGTGTAGGGGAGGAAGGGGGAGAGGGGAGTATGGGGAAGGGGGTTGATGTCCTATATTAAATTTTCTCCCCTTTCCTCCCCTTTTTCGCTCTTCCCCTTTCCTCCCCTTTGCTACCTACTCCCCTTCCTCCCCTCTGTCATTTCTCCCTTTGCGTCCTCTCTCCTCTCTTATCCATTCCCCCTTTCTCCCTTTGTTCCCCTCCTCCCCTTCTCTTTATTCCTCCTCATCTCCCTTTTACTCTCTTTTCTTCCCCTTTCTCCCGTCACTACTTCTCCCCTTCCCTTCCCTTCCCATTCCCTCTATTCCCCATCTTTATCTCCCTCCCCTTCACCCCTTCATCCTAAACCATCACATACCTCTCTCTCCCTTCCCTACCCGTTCACTCGTCTCCCATTTCCCTATTCGCATCCTCCCCCTTCTCTCTCCCCTCTTCTCCCCAACTGGCCCTTCTATACTCCCCTTCTCCCCCTTCAACTTTATCTGTCTTTTTTCCCTTCTCCCCTTACTATTATTATTATTACTATTATTTTTATATCCTAAATGTGACCCAGTTTCTCCCCTTTCAAGCCCCCCTCTCTATTCACTTCCTATCTTCTTTTCCCTCTTCTTTTAATTGATCTTATTTTCCTTGTTTTCCATCTTCTCTTCACCCTCCATTCCTCTCCTCCTCCTCCCGTGTTCATTTTCCTTCACTTCCCTCTTTCCGTCTCTCTTCCCTTCTTCTACCTCCCCTTCCTCTCCTCTCCTATCCACTTTCCCCTCTCTTCTACCCTTCCTACGGTTGCCTTTCCTAATTTGAATAGAAAAAAAAAAATCTATTATCGACAATTTTTCTTTCCATCAACTTTGTAATTAACAGAAGCGGTGATTAACGTAACCTTAGAAATATACACACACACACACACACACACACACACACACACACACACAGAAAAAAAAAAGTGACCGACAGACAGCAAGCTAAACGTACACACAATCTCTCTCTCTCTCTCTCTCTCTCTCTCTCTCACCTGACTGGCCTTGCCCACCTGTAGTTCAATCGGTCTTACCTGAAAAGAGGAAAATGAACAGGTTAAATATACATAAAGAAATAACAGGCAATAACAACAACAACAACAACAGAGGGAGGGAGGAAAACAGAGGGAGAGGGGAAGGAAGGAGATAAGGAAGGAAAATAAGAGGGAAAGGTAGAGGGGGGAGGAGAAAGAAGGGAAGAGGAAGAAAGGGAGGGATATTGGGGAGGGGAGATATGCAATGAGGTGGAGGAGTGATGGGGAGGAGGGGAAAGAGGGGAGATGGAGATGAAGGGGAGAAAAAGGAAGGGAAGGGAAGGCAAGGGAAGGGAAGGGAAGGCAAGGGAAAGGAAGGGAAGGGAAGGGAAGGGAAGAGAGAGGAAGGGAAGAAAGATAGCTGAAAAAGGAAGAGGAAATGATGAGAGAGAGAGAGAGAGAGAGAGAGAGAGAGAGAGAGAGAGAGAGAGAGAGAGAGAGAGAGAGAGAGAGAGAGAGAGAGAGAGAGAGAGAGAGAGAGAGAGAGAGAGAGAGAGAGAGAGAGAGAGAGAGAGAGAGAGAGAGAGAGAGAAGAGGGGAGGAAGAATGTGGATAAATGAAGGGAAAAGGAAGACGAAGAGGAGGAAAAGAGGGAAGGGAAGGTGACAAAAGGGAGGAAGAAGAGGAAATGGAAAATGAAGGGAAGGGAAGAAGGAAAGAAGAAGAAGAGGAAAGGAACAAAGAGAAGTAAATTTGAGGAGATTACAAGAAAGGAAAAGAGAGAGAGAGAGAGAGAGAGAGAGAGAGAGAGAGAGAGAGAGAGAGAGAGAGAGAGAGAGAGAGAGAGAGAGAGAGAGAGAGAGAGAGAGCGCAACAGTACCACAAAGAGAGAGGGGAGCAAAGAAGGGGAGATGACAAGAGGGAGAGATGATGAGGGGGAGAAGAGGGGAATGATAAATAAAAATAAAAAAAACACAAAAGCGAAATTAGCCGATTAGGGAATAAAAGGGGAGAGGGGAGTATAGGAGGGGAGGGGAGACGGGAGGTGATGAGGGGGAAAACGGATCAGATGAGGGGAGAATGAGGGTGGGTAAGGGGAGGGGAGGGAGGGTAAGGAGGGAGAAGAGGGAGAGGAGGGGAAGAGAGGGATGGAGAGTTGGGAGATAAGTAAAGATGAGGGGAGAAAGAGGGTGGGGAGGGGAGGGGAAGGAAGGTGGGGAGAGGGGAGTGGGGAGGATACAAGGAAAGATGAGGGGAGACAAAGCAGAAGAGGGGGTGAATGAGAGGTTGGTAGGGGAGAATGAGAATGGGGAGCATAAGATAGGGAAGAGGAGGGGAAGGAAAGAGGGGAGGAAAGGGGAGATAGTGGGGAGGAAGAGGGGAGACAAATCAGAAGGGGTGGGGAGAAAGAGGGGTTAGTAAAAGAGAGGGTGTGTAAGGGAGGGGAGGGGAGGGGAGATAGTGGGGAGAAAGAGGGAAATGAGAATGAACAAGGGGAGGGAAGGGGAGAGGGGAGAAGAGGGGAGAAGATGAAAGGGGAGATAAAAACGAGGAAGAGGGGAAGACATCAAATGAGGGGGAAAGTGAAGGATCGGGAGGAAAGAAAGGGAGAGAAAAGGAGGGGAGGGGAGGAAGTGAGGGGGAGAGGGGAGGAAGTGAGGGGGAGAGGGGAGGGGAAGGAGAGGAAAGCTGAGATATGAGGGGAGAAGAGCTTTGAAGGGGAGGAGATGCAGATGGTTTGAAGGGGGAGGAATGCGGGAGGGGAGAGGAAAAGGAGGAAGAGGAGGAGGAGGAGGAGGAGGAGGAGGAGGAGGAGGGAGAGAAGATGCGTGTAGAGGAGTCAAATGAAGGAATGCGGGGAGAGAGAGAGAGAGAGAGAGAGAGAGAGAGAGAGAGAGAGAGAGAGAGAGAGAGAGAGAGAGAGAGAGAGAGAGAATAAGATAAAAATAGAAATGGGAGAAAGAAGGAAAGTATTGAAAGAGGAGGAGGAGGAGGAGGAGGAGGAGGAGAAAACGGAGATATGAAGGAAAACAAACGGAGAAATTAGAGGAAAGTCGAGGAATAAGAAAAAAAATATTAAAGGGAGGGAAAATCCATGAAAGAAACAGTGAGGAGGGGAGGGAAAAGAAGTGGTAGGAGGGGGAAGAGGGAAGGCTCTGAGTCACTGGGGAGGGAGATGGTGAGGGGGTGGGAGATGAGGGCGCGGAAGATGTGAGGGGGTGAAGGGGTGAGTGAGGTGAGGGAGGGAAGAGATAGGGAAGAGAAAAGGAAAACATATAAACATGGAAATGAAGGGAACAGAAAGCCAATTCGCTCATTACGATTTTTTTTTTACAGCAAAGGAGACAGCTCAAGGGCACAAAAAAGTAAACATTAATAAAAAAAGCCCGCTACTCGCTGCTCCTAAAAAGAATCCGCTCTGGTGATATAATCTGCTCGACAGTTACTCGGTGCCCACAGAACAGATGAAAGCACTTCGGTATTACTAATCCTGACGCAACGAAATGACGGTCGATTCGATTTTTAGATGAGTTGATGGTGATCGCTTTTACTACTTCTGGGGGGGAGATTGTTCCAGTGGCGGATGACTCGGTTGGAGAAGAAAATTTGCCAATGTTTGATCTACATCGCTTCACCTGAATGGGTACATCGCTGATACTAGAGTTGGTTTTCTGTTCAAAGAAATTGGAGTAATCGACGTTATTGAACTTTTCAGGTACTTAAAGACTTGTATCACATCTCCTCGTAGGCGTCTCTTCTCCAGTGAATAAAGATGGGGAGAGAAAAGGGAGGGAAGAGATAGGGAAGAGATGAGAGATGAAGATGCAGAGAGAGAGAGAGAGGTGAAGCAGAGGTGAGGGAGGGGAAAGCAAGGGTCTGAGGGCGGGGTGAGGGGTGCAGGAGAAGGGGGGTGGGGGTGAGGGTTCAAATGTCGCCCACTAAGCCTTGAGCGGCGTCTCCTTGGCGGCCGCCCGCTAGCCGCCCACGCGTGAGGGGGGGGGTGGGGGAATGGGCGGTGTGGCGGGAGTGGTGGGGGAGGGGATGGGCGGGGTGACAGAAGGTGGGGTGGGTGTGGTAAGGAGGAGGCAGGGAACAGTGAAGTGGTGGGGGGGTGGTGTTGATAGTGGGGGGAGGGGGGGAGGATGTGGTGGTGGTGGTGGTGGTGGTGGTGTTGATAGTAGTGAATGAGGGAATATCTGAGTGGTGATGTGCGTGGAATGTGTAGTGGTGAGGTAGTGGTGGTGAGGTGGTGGTGGTGGGGAGACGGAGTGGTGGTGGTGGTGGGGGGGGTTGATAGAGGGGGAAGGGTGTGGTGGTGGTGGTGGTGGTGGTGGTGGTGTTGATAGTAGTGAATGAGGGAATATCAGAGTGGTGAGGTGGTGGTGGTGAGGTGGTGGTAGTGGTGAGTCGGAGTGGTGGTGGGGGGGGGTGATGTGTAGTGGTGATGGTGGTAGTGGTGATGATAGTAGTGGTGAGGTGGTGGTGGGGTGTGTGGTGGTGAAGGTGGTGACTGTAGGAAGCGTGGGGTAATGCGTGGTGGTGATGATGGTGGTGATGGTGATGAAAAAGAACACTGTAAAGAAAATGGTGGTGATGTTGTGATGATGTTAGAAAAGTGGTGGTGAAAAGTTAGTGGTAGTGGAGTGGAGTTGACAAAAGTGGAGTAGAGGTGGTGATGATGGTGGTGGTGTATACAGTGGAGGTGGGTACACAGAAAGGGGAGTGGTGGTGCTGGTCTTGAAGGTGGTGTTGACCGTGTGTGTGTGTGTGTGTGTGTGTGTGTGTGTGTGTGTGTGGTGAAGAAAGTGGTGGTGGTGGAGGTGGAGGAGGTGGAGGAAGGTTGGGTGGATGAGTTGGTTAAATGGATGGATTGTGTGTGTGTGTGTCTGTCTGCGTGTGTGTGTGTGTGTGTGTGTGTGTGTGTGTGTGTGTTACAATTACAAACAAAACTACTCCAAAAACAACAACCACCACCACCACCACCACATCACCACCACCACCACCACCACCACATCACCACCGGGGTCATTAAAATAAGTCACTGGCCGCTTGGCACTCGAGGCACCAGCTGGCACTCCACCTGCGAGGGCCACTTGGAGGAAGAGGAGGAGGAGGAGGAGGAGGAGGAGGAGGAGGAGGAGGAGGGATGCCGTGGAACAGATGAAACATAGGTAGAAATATGAAGTGGAGGAGTAAGATGAGAAGGAAGAGGAGGAGGAAGAGGAAGAGGAGGAGGAGGAAGAGGAGAGTACTAACGACCGGTGTGGAGAGAGAAATGATGGAAGAGTGGAGGAGGAAAGAGAGAATAAGGAAGATAAAGGAAGAGGAGAAAAAGAGAAGGGAAGGGATGAAGAGGCTTAACAAAGGGCTAAAAGGAGGAGGAGGAGGAAGAGGAAGAGGAGGAGGAGGAAGAGGAAGCAGAAAAGTGGTGATGCCTGTATATTCTCTCTCTCTCTCTCTCTCTCTCTCTCTCCCCCGTGTCATCTTCTCACCTTGCCGTATCCACACCCATGCCCCGCCCTCTCCTCCTCCTCCTCCTCCTCTCCTCCCCTCCTCTTCCTCCTCCTCCTCCTCCTCCTCCGGAAATTACTGACATTTCCTACACACCAATTTGAACATTATTTAAAAGTGCCTCTCTCTCTAACGCCGTGTGTACTGAATTATATACAACATTTTTCTTCTTTTTTTTTTTACCTTCAAGCCAATTCTGAGACGGGCATCAAATATTAAGTGTGTGTGTGTGTGTGTGTGTGTGTGTGTGTGTGTGTGTGTGTGTGTGTGTTTAGGATTAGTATAATGTTGACTTTAATTGTTTTGTTTGTGTCCTTTTTTTTTCTTTGTTGTTTGCTTGAGTTATTTTTATTTTCATGTATGTGTGTGTGTGTGTGTGTGTGTGTGTGTGTGTGTGTGTGTGTGTGTGTTTCATTTGCTTCTGCCTTGCTTTTTTTTCATCTCCTCTTCCTCCTCCTTTTTCATCTCCATCTTCCTCCTCCTCCTCCTCCTCTTTTTCTCTTTCTCCTCCTCTTCCTCCATCTCTTCTTCCTCTTTTTCTTCGTTCCTCATTATTTCCTTTCTTCCTCCTCCTCCTCCTCCTCTTCCATATTCAGCCTTTTCCTCTTTCACACTCCTTTCCTTTATTTCCCTTCTTCATTTCCTCTTTCAACACTCGCCCCCTCTTCTTCCTCCTTTTCTTCTTCTTCTTCTTCCTCCTCCTCCTTGTTTTCTTTTTAATTCCTCTTCCCCTCTTTCCTATCTCCTTCAGTTTATTCTTACCCCATTATCTTCATCCCCTCTTTCTTTTCAATTCTCTCTCTCTCTCTCTCTCTCTCTCGCCTTCTCTATATTTTCCATTTCTTTTTATCATTTTTTTTTCTTTATTTACTCTTTTTATTGTGTATCTTCCTCTTATTCCTCTTTCTCTTCCTTATTCCTCTTCCTTCTTTTCTTCGTTTCTTATATTAATTCCTCTTTAATCATCCCTCTTCTTCTCTCTTTCACGTTCCTCCTCTTCCTTCCTCTTCATCTTTCTCTCTTTTGTTCATCTCCTCCTCCTCCTCCTCCTCCTCCTTCCTCTTTATTTTTGTCCCTATACATTCACCTCCTCCTCCTCCTCCTCCACTTTCTCATTCCTCGTCCTCTTCCTTTGCCGCAGTTCCTCCTCCTCCTCCTCCTCCTCCTCCTCCTCCTCCTCCATTTCCTCCCTCTCTTATTCTTCACCGTGGTCTTTCCCTCATACTTCCTCTCCTTTTCTCTTCCTCTCTTTAAAACCATATCCCTCCTCCTCCTCCCTCCTCCTCCTCCTCCTCTTCTCTCGCCGCTCTCACATCCCTCCCTCTCCTAAATTGTCTCTCTCGCTCTCTTTCTCTCTCTCTCCCTCTCTCCAAAAAAGAGAAGCCCGTTTAAGCGCTTGTGTGTGTGTGTGTGTGTATGTGTGTGTGAGAGAGAGAGAGAGAGAGAGAGAGAGAGAGAGAGAGAGAGAGAGAGAGAGAGAGAGAGAGAGAGAGAGAGAGAGAGAGAGAGAGAGAGAGAATAAAGAGGAAGCAAGGGGGAGCAATCAATATTGACGAAGCTTGAAAGAGGGAAGAAGAAAGGGAAGGAACATTAAAGAATAGAGATGAAGGAGGAGGAGGAGGAGGAGGAGGAGGAGGAGGGAAGACGAAATGAAAAAGTAGAAGGTGGAGATGAAGGGTAAAGACTAGGGCGGAAAAAAGGAGAAGGGAAACAGATGAAGAAGGAGGGAAGGAATTAAAGGAAGAAGAAGGAAGAGGAGGAGGAGGAGGAAGAAGAAGAGGAGGAGGAGGAGGAGGAAGATAAAGAAACACGATTAATTACGATATATAAGAAACAAGAACACCATTACTACTGAGAGAGAGAGAGAGAGAGAGAGAGAGAGAGAGAGAGAGAGAGAGAGAGAGAGAGTGTAGGGGAGACAACCCATGAGTCACATTCAAATGGGTGGAGAATCCAAAAGGAGGAGGAGGAGGAGGAGGAGGAGGAGGAGGAGGCTTAGCGTTAAAGGAAAAAAATGAGTTACAGCAAGGGAGAGAAAATGCAATGTTAAAAGAGGAGGAGGAGGAGGAGGAGGAGGAAGGGATAGCGAAGGCAGAAGCTTAGTAAAAATTGAAGAGGTGGAGGAAGAGAGGCAAGGAAAGAGGAGGGAGGAGAGAAGGGGAGGAGGAGAAAATATGGAGAACGAGGGAGATGGAATATAGAAACAGGAAGAGGAGGAGGAGGAGGAGGAGGAGAGAAAGAAAGAACACACAAGACGGAATAAAAGAAAGTAGAAAGAAAACCAAGAACAAGGAGGAGGAGGAGGAGGAGGAGGAGAGGAAGGGAAAACAAAATAAGGAAACAGGAAGGAGAGGAGGAGGAAGAGGAGGAGGAGGAAGAAGAATAGAGAAAGTGACGTGAAAGGGAGGAGGAGGAAGGACAAGAGGAGGATGGAAAGAGGAAGAAAGAGGATTAGTGGAGGAAAAAAAGATGAGAAACGAGAGAAATGAGAGGAAGAGGAAGAAGATGGAGAAGAAGGAAGAAGGGAGGAGGAATAAAGAGGAGTGAAGATAAGGGATAGAGGGAAGGAAGAAGATAGGAAATACGGAAAGAAAATGGGAGAGATATTAGATGATGAGGAAGAGGAAGAAGAGGAGGAGGAAGGGGGAGAGGGGAGTAGAAATGAAGGGGAAGGGATTGAAGGAGGGAAGATGAAGGAGGATACTGAAGAAGAGGTAATGGAAGAGGAGGAGGAAGAGGGGAGGAGGGGGAAGAGTATATGGTTCTAATCCCCTCATGACGTCACAGAACAAGTCACGTGACCCCTTCCTTCCCCTTCCTCTTCTCTTCCTTTTCCATGAAGCGTTTTTCTCATACTTCCTCATCTCCCCCTTTCCCTTTTTCTTCCTCCCCTTCTCTTACTTTCTCTTCCTCTCTGTTTTCCTTTACGCTATTTCTCTTCTCTCTCTCTCTCTCTCTCTCTCTCTCTCTCTCTCTCTCCTAATCATCTCATTACTCTCTTCTTTCATTTATCATTTACTCCACAGCTCACCTGCACGCCATCCACAAGTGTGCCTTCCATTAATTACAGGTGATTTAAAGCCCCCCTCCCTCACATACCTGCACGTTACCTGAGCAGCCAAAGGTGTATAGGGTAGTTAACAGCTCCACAGGTAAGGGTATATAGGCTTACAGGTGTGTGTGTGTGTGTGTGTGTGTGTGTGTGTGTGTGTGTGTGAAAGAGGGAGGGAGAGGGTTTCGAGTTGCGCTCTCTCTCTCTCTCTCTCTCTCTCTCCACACACACACAATATTCATTCCCCCTCGGCCCCTCTCAATATTTTCTTTCCTCCCCTTCCATCCTCCTCCTTTTCCTTGTTTCTCTCCCTCCTCCTCCTCCTCCTCCTCCTCCTCCATTTTTCCATCTCTCGCCTTTGCTATCCTTTCTGCCTTGTACCTCTCTCCTTCTCCTCCTCTTCTTCTTCCTCCCTCCTTCTCTAAATTACTTTTCTTCTTTACTCCTTTTTTATTCTTCCTACACACACACACACACACACACACACACACACACACACATCAACAGGTAAGCAGGAGAGGAGGTCAGCGCGGTGAGGTCAGGTGTGCAAGGTAACTAACAGGTAAGGTAAAGTAAGGGCGCCTGCCTAACTAGGTCATGCAGGTGAAAAGGTCAGGTCAGCCAGAGGTCATGTACGTGGACCAGACGCACATATATACACACATAAAAACGCACACACAGTAACATACATCTAGTGATCTTGTTTCCCCCACTCTCTATTTTTTTCACACACACACACACACACACACACACACACACACACACACACACACACACACACACACACACACACACACGCACACACACACACACAGGCATTTCACTTTAAGCTCATTACGGAAACATTATTATATTACTGATGGAATTTTGCGAGGTGAAAATAATGACGATGATGATGATGACGACGAGGAGGAGAAGGGATGAAGAAGAGCTCGGTTGATATTAACGGACAAGATTACAATTACTACTGACCTAAAAACAAGAAGAAACAAAACAAAAAGAACAGAGAAAAAGGAAAACAGTAAAATAATAATAATAATAATAATAATAATAATAATAATAATAATAATAATAATAATAATAATATCAACTCTAATATTTACCGTCAACAGGTGAGTCATCAGCGATAACACCTGGATAGCTCCCTCCCCCCCCCCTTTTCCCCTTCCCAACCCCCCCTGCAGCCTCTTATCTCAGCACCCCCCTCACTCCCCCACCTTCTTGCATACCCCTCTTCCACTCCTACTGCCAACCCCATCCCCCCTACTCCTACTCCCACCCCACTCCCAACCCTCTCCCCTATATATCCCCCCTCCCCCTGTAATACCTTATCTCTGCATTCCCCTTCACTCCCCGCTTTCCGTCTTCCCTCCCCACTTATCACCCCTCAGCACCCCACTCACATTCCCCCCATCCCACTCTCGTCATATCTTCACTATTTTTATTCTCCTTTCCTCCCTCTCCCTCCTCTTTCACTCATGTTCATTGTTTTTCATTCTCTCCTTTTCCACTCCTCCCTTCTTGCTTATCCCTCTCTTTACTCCTCTTCTCTTTTCCACTCCTTATTTCCTCCGTCCCAACCTTTTCTCCTTCGTTCTCCTTTGCTCCCTTCCTCTTCCCTCCCCTGAGACACTCCATACGTGCAGGAAAACAGAATATACGAATAAAATGGAAAATAAAACATAACAACAAACATACAATAAAAAAACAACGATTCATAAGTACATTAATAATAAACAATACATCCACGACACCAAGAAAATAAATGCCACAAAAAAGATGAAAACGATAGACTCGATATAAAGGATAATATACAGTCGAATATCAACAGGTAGGTTCATAAATTACCGATCGTTCGCCCAGGTAAGGGGAACACCTATACAATGCGTCGAGGTGAGGGATCGAGCAAAAGGTCACTTAATTATGTAGATGAAAAGAGAGAGAAAAATGGAGTATTGCAGAAGCTGAAATAATGCTCGTGGAGAAATTGAAATGATGTTAAAATAAAAGTACACAGAATATAACTGAGTGGAAAATAGAAAAAAATGAACTTATATGAACCAAAAAAGATGAAATTCGTAAATAATGACATACTAAAAATAAAAAATCAACTGAGAAAAAGTGGAAACAAACTCGAAATACATAAAAATAATGAGGAAAAAAAGGTATTTATGAAGAAACCCAATTTATTGAGAAAACAACCTCGCAACAACCTTCTCGACACATACAAAACACCACGACAACAAATAATGAATGATGATAAAAGAAAACGAAAATGGACCAAGAAATAAAAAAAAAGCACAGTATAATTTAACTAAAGTAACGATGATCAGAAAAACAGGAGAAAAGGAGAATGAGATCGTGAGGTTAATTTAAACTTCCTCCAGTCACTGAAGGGAAGAACAAACAAACATACAAACAAACAGATATACAAACAAACATACACAGAAGCACACAAACACATACAAAAACATCAACAATCCCTAAGAGAGAGAGAGAGAGAGAGAGAGAGAGAGAGAGAGAGAGAGAGAGAAATGAGTTGAAGGAGGAGGAGGAGGAGGAGGAGTAAGGCGTTCGAGGAGGAGGAAGAGGAGGAGGAGGAGGAAGACAGCCGAAAGGAAGGAGGAGAAGCAACAAAAGCACAAGAAAAAGGACATGACCAAGATGATGAAGGAGGGAAGGAGAAGAAAAGGAGGAGGAAGGAGGGGCTGCAGGAGGAGGAGGAGGAGGAGGAGGAGGGTCCGCGGGCTGCTAGATGGGACGTACCTCCGCCCAGTCAGGAGGAGGAAGAGGAGGAGGAGGAGGAGGAGGAAGAGGAGGAGGAGGAGCATGTGAAACTTTTGTCAAGAATTGTTCGTTGTGGCGGGCTTTCCCTTCCTCCTCCTCCTCCTTACTCCTTTATCCTCCTCATCTTCCTTCTTCCTTACTCCTCCTCCTCCTCCTTACTCCTTTATCCTCCTCATCTTCCTTACTCCTCTTCCTCCTCCTCTTTTACCCTTCTTACTTCTAATACTTCTCGTCTCTCTACTTCCTTACTTCTCCTCCTCCTCCTTACTCCTTACTCCTTCTCCTCCTTTACTTCTCTGACTTCTAATGCTAATCTTTCTTCCTTACTCCTGTCCTCCTACTCCTCCTCCTCCTCCTCTCCCGTTTTCATTTCGGACTCCTAGTAAACACAGAGAGAGAGAGAGAGAGAGAGAGAGAGAGAGAGAGAGAGAGAGAGAGAGAGAGAGATAATCAATCCTTATGTCGACACAAATTCTAAACTAATCCTCAAGTTACTACAATAACAACTACTACTACAACAACCACTACTACCACTACTACTACTACTACTACTGCTACTACTACTACTACCCTCCCCCCCTTCCCCAGGTGTCCTATGGTTCCTATCCTACCAGGGGCAAAAAACGGTATAATGACACTTATCGCGCCCCACGGTAGAGTCCACGCCCCTGGGAATGGGTGACGGGAGGTGGTTAGGACTCTCTCTCTCTCTCTCTCTCTCTCTCTCTCTCTCATACACACACACACACACACACACACACACACGAATGCTATTTAGGGGAGTCCTCCCGTTTGAGAGAGAGAGAGAGAGAGAGAGAGAGAGAGAGAGAGAGAGAGAGAGAGAGAGAGAGAGAGAGAGAGAGATTACTTAAATGTTTGTGAAATAAAGACGATGTGTGTTCAGTTAAAGAGATGCTGATTAGAGAGAGAGAGAGAGAGAGAGAGAGAGAGAGAGAGAGAGAGAGAGAGAGAGATTACTTAAATGTTTGTGAAATAAAGACTATGTGTGTTCAGTTAAAGAGATGTTGATGAGAGAGAGAGAGAGAGAGAGAGAGAGAGAGAGAGAGAGAGAGAGAGTTAAAAGGAAGGAAGGGCGACGGTCCGTGATCACATTTTGACGGATGTGTCATGACCGTCACACACACACACACACACACACACACACACACACGCCGACTGACTGACTGCCTGACTGATAGGGAGATAAGACACGCACACGGCGACACACACACACACACACACACACATGCACACTTAATACGCACACGTGGCCACGCTCACACATAATCACCTCCCTCTCTCTCTCTCTCTCTCTCTCTCTCTGACAGATTGATAGCACACACACACACACATACCGACACATTAATACCAAGCCACACACACACACACACACACACACACAAAGGAAGTGTTTATGAGTAAGTTTTCTGAAGCAAACACGAAAAAAACGACACGCAAAGGATTAATTAACGTGCAGGGTAAACACACACACACACACACACACACACACACACACACACACACGTCTACACAACAAACAAACACTGTTCATGAATTTTACATGTTCTCATTGCAAACACAACCAACAGAAGGAGACTACTGAGTGGAGATGAGGAGACTAATGGCACACACACACACACACACACACACACACACACAGCTAAGGGCGGGGAGGCAAGAGACTGTGGAGCAAAAAACTGACTTATCACACACA
>NC_066570.1:195000-197500 GCF_024679095.1 Eriocheir sinensis
CCACCAACACCACCACCACCAACAGTGACACCATCATCATCATCTCTAACACCACGCCAACACCACCACCACCACCGCGATCACAATATTGCGAACACTACCACCACAACACCACCAACAGTGACACCATCATCATCACCTCCACCACCACCACCACCGCGATCACAATATTGCGAACACTACCACCACAACCACCACCAGTGACACCATTATCATCACCACCACCAACTGACTGACCCCACGCCAACACCACCACCATTACAATATTACCAGCACCATCATCACCACTACTGGCAACACCCACTATCACCACCCCCACCACAATCATATTACGAACACAATCATCACCAAACCCTTTACATACAGTCACTTTCTACAATCACCACAATCACCACCATGAAATAAGTTAATCCCACCACCACTACTGGTAACCTGACACCATCATCACTACCACAATCATCACCATCATCATTTCAATTACATATCACCACTAACAATGACTACAACTACTGCTATTACATTATGTTATGAGCGCTTACTTGCCTCCACCTTCCCCCCCCTATCCTCTTTTCCTCCTCTTCCCTCTTCTAGTCAAAACACCCCATCTCATAACACTCCGCCTTCTCTCTACTCCCCTTCTTCCCCTCTCCCTCCCTCCCTCCAAGCACACCCACGCCCCCAGGTATCGTTGAGTTTCCTTCAGCTTGTGGGTCGCCTGGCAAGTTTTTGGTCTAGATACACTTAACGATTTCATGGTGTTGGAAGTTGAGTTGGTGCGAGGAGTTTTGGTTTTTATATTGTTTTCTGAGTGTTTGTTGGTGTTTAATATATCACTGGTTTATGTGTCTTGTTTTTTAATTGGGTTATCACAGTTATTCCTTGCTTTGTTGAATGGGTTTATTTTTTTTATATCTTAATTCTCTCTTCGGTATGCCTCCGTGGTGCAGTGGTTAGCGTTCTCGACTACGAAACTGTTGGCCCCGAGTTCGAATCCCAGCCATCCTTATTTTCTTGTCATATATAGAACACGGATTTATCTTTCACTTCATTCTTGAGTTCTGTCTTTATTCCTTTTCTTTTTTTTATTTATCTGTCTTATTTACAACATATAATTAGTTTTTGTTATCTATGTATCAAATTTTTCCACTCCCATTTTTTTTCTTGCAGAGTTTACAAAATATTTTATCCTTTTTTTTCCTTTCTTAACCTTTCCACGGTACAATCTTCCTCCTTTTGCCCTATTTTCTTTTTCCTTGTTTCTTTTCCTTCTTCACTTACTGTCCTGTTTATTTCATTTTTTTCTCTTTTCCTTTCTACCGTTCTTTTGTTTACCTCTTCCTTCCTTTATCATTTTTTTCTTCCACTCCTCTACCTTTTTTTTTTTTTATCCTCCATAAGCTCTTGTTTTGGAATCTCTCTCTCTCTCTCTCTCTCTCTCTCTCTCTCTCTCTCTCTCTCTCTCTCTCTCTCTCTCAACTATTCATTCCTTACTCATTCCTTCTTTCCATCCTTTCTCTTCCTTTCTTGCGGTTTGGTTTGAATTTTACGTATTAGTCTCTCTCTCTCTCTCTCTCTCTCTCTCTCTCTCTCTCTCTCTCTCTCTCTCTCTCATATCCTTTCCTTCTCTTTAATTTTTCTCATCTCCTTTTTTCACCCCTCTCTCTCTCTCTCTCTCTCTCTCTCTCTCTCTCTCTCTCTCTCTCTCTCTCTCTCTCTCTCTCTCTCTCTCTCTCCATGGTTGCACTTATAACCATCATTCAACTTGACCTCGTTAGTAATTATTTTCATTCGTGTGGCGACATTGCTATCTCCTCCTCCTCCTCCTCCTCCTCCTCCTCCTCCTCCTCCAGTTCTTCAGAGTCTACCTTCGTAATTATATCTCTTCCTCCTTCCAATTAGTACGAAATGCGGATAATTAAAAGAGGTAGTGTAACGGACCTCATTATTTATTTATTTGTTTACCTGTGTTTGTTTACGTAGCATTAATTCATTCACGTGATTATGTGTGTTTAGTTGTTATTTGTTTATTTATCTGTATGTGTATTTTATTTTTTCCGTGTTGACCATTCTTTTTGAGTGTGTGTGTTGAGAGTGAATGGACTGGGGAGAAGGAGGAGGAGGAGGAGGATGGAGGTAAGAGGAGGAGGAAGGGCTTTTGGAAGTGGGAATGAGCTTGGGTGGGTGGAGGGAGAGGGGGAAGGAGGGGGAGGAGGAAGAGGGAGGTAAGGAAGAGGAGAGGAGGAGGAGGAGGAGGAGAAGGAAGGTTTTTTGGGAGTGGGAATGAGCTGGGGAGGGAGAAGGGAGGAGGAGGGGAAGGAGGAGGAAGAGGAAGAGAGGAGGAGGAGGAAAAGGAAGGTTTTTTGGGAGTGGGAATGAGCTTGGGAGGGTGGAGGGAGGAGGATGGGAAGGAGGAGGAGGAAGAGGAAGAGAGGAGGAGGAGGAAAAGGAAGGAGGAGGAGGAGGAATGGAGGTAAGGAGGTAAGAGGAGGAGGAAGGGTTT
>NC_066570.1:202500-210000 GCF_024679095.1 Eriocheir sinensis
GTGTGGAAATTGGGAGAGCTCACGCCACCCCGCCCGCGTGAGTGCCTTCGTAAGGGCGACACTCCCCCTCCGAGGCACGGGGGGGTGAGCCTTATGGGGGGGGGAGGGGGCGGCCCTTGTGTCCTTCTGGCCTTGGAGCGCGAGCCTCATTTTCCTGGTTTTAAGTCTTTTTGGTGGTGGTGGTGGTGGTGGTGGTGAGGGGGGGAGGAGGAGGGGGTATGTGGTGTTTATTGTGTTGTTGTTGTTGTTGTTGTTGTTTGTCTTGTGCGTGTGTGTGTGTGTGTGTGTGTGTGTGTGTGTGTGTGTGTGTGTGTGTGTGTGTGTGTGTGTGTGTGTGTGTGTGCGTGCGTGTAGGTCATTGTCTCATATTTGTCATCATCATCATCATCTTTAAAACAATAAGTGTATATTTTTAATCAGCGTTCTCTCAAATGTAGTAGTAGTAGTAGTAGTAGTAGTAGTAGTAGTAGTAGTAGTAGTAGTAGTAATAATAATAATAATAATAATAATAATAAGAAGAAGAAGAAGAAGAAGACGAAGTAGAAGAAGAAAAAAAGAAGAGCGCTTGAAATATAACTTTTTTGCGGTAGTATTAATATCAGCGACAAGGGAATAAAGAAGGAAGAAGAGGAAGAGAAGGAGGAGGAGGAGGAGGAGGAGGAGACAAATATACTGGTACTGGTAGTGATGTCGGTGGAGGTGGACATGATAATGGCGGCGGCGGCGGTGGCGGTGGTGGAGCTGGTGGAGGTGGTGACGATATACTGGAATAATTCACAGCGTGGTGGTGACAGGTAAAGGTGTGTACTGAGTGGAGGAGGTGGAGGTGGGCGGTAACTCATCTGTTCTGACACCTGTGTTTGGTAATGGCGGTGAGAGAGGTTCGTGACACTGCAGCCAGGAGATGGTAGTGGTGGTGGTGGTGGTAGTAGTATTGGTAGTAGTAGTAGTAGTAGTAGTAGTAGTGGTGGTAGTAGTAGTAGTAGTAGTAGTAGTAATAGTAGTGTTCGTGGTAGTGGTGGTTATACTGTTGATGTTGATGTTGGCAGTAGTAATATTGGAAGAAGTAACATTCACAGTAGAAGTAGTAGTAGTTGTTGTTGTTGTTGTTGTTGTAGGTATTTGTAAGAAGAGGAGGCAGTGGTGGTGGTGGTGGTGAGTCACTACCCCACCACCACCATCACCACCACCACCACCAGAGAGAATTTGTAGGGAAAAATTAAATGAGATCTCTCGGTCCTCCCTTCCCCTCTCCTCCTCCTCCTCCATCCTTCCTCCTCCTTCTCCAGTTTACGGTGAGGCAGCCGAGGCGCCACTAAGCTTTTAAACGACACACACACACACACACACACACACACACACACACACACACACACACGTAATAAGTTTGTGTGACTAACTGTGTGTGTGTGTGTGTGTGTGTGTGTGTGTGTGTGTGTGTGAGAGAGAGCGAGCGAGAGAGAGAGCGCCCCCACACACTCCACTCTCTCTCTCTCTCTCTCTCATTCGGGTTCACCTGGATTTTGTAACACTTGTCATTCCTCCTTGCATCAAGTCACCTACCCGGCCATCTACCTACCTGCCTTTCTACTTACAGACCCACTTACCCACCTACCCATTTCCCTCCCTTCCTTACCTTCCATTTCATTTCCTTCCTTATTTCTTTCTCCCTTTCCCTTTTCCAAAACTTGAGTATATGCCGATAATGAAATATAGATAGATAGATAGATAGATAGAGAGGTCATTTCTCTCATCAATGTGTCTTGTGGTGAGTAATAATAATTGATAACGAGAAATGCCAAGTACAATTCTAAAGGATGTGGTTGAAGGGAAGGAAAGGCTACGTTAAGGTTAAAGTTCTTGAGGATGATAAGGGTGAGAGAGAGAGAGAGAGAGAGAGAGAGAGAGAGAGAGAGAGAGAGAGAGAGAGAGAGAGAGAGGATGGAAGAAATAATGAATGAAATAAAAAAAAAGGAGAAGGAATGGAAGAAAATTAGTAGGAGGGAAGGAATGAAGGAATGAAGGAAGGATTAGTGAATGAAAAAAAAGAGGAAATGAAAAAAAAAAGTTAGTGGGAGAGAAAGAAGAAAGGAAGGAATAGTGAAAATTAATAAATAAGAAAAAATAGAAAAGAGTTAGTGGAAGGGAAGGAAGGAAGGAAAGTGAATGAAATAAAAAAAGGAGAAGAAATGGAAAAGAAAGTTAGTGAGAAGGAAGAAAGGAAGAAAGGAAGAGAATGAAATAAAAAAGGAAGAGAAATAATGGAGGAAAGCTTGAGGGAGGAGGAGGAGGAGGAGGAGGAGGAAATACACACACACACACACACACACACACACACACACACACAAACACACACACAAATAAATAAATAAATAAAAAATAAAAAAATAAAAAAATAAAAACGAAGGAAAGAAAGGTAAAAGGAGAACGAAACAAGGAAGGATAGAAACTTAGGGAAAGGGGGAAGAAGCAAGGTAAGTAGGGGGGGAGGGGGGGAGGTATTTATAGGTAAGCGGGTAGGTATACAAGTGGGTAGATGGGTAAGGTGGGAAGGAATGGAAGAAATAACCAAGGAAAGAAAGTAAAAGAAAGGTAAATACATAGGTAGGTAGGTAAGTAGGTGGGTGAGTAGATAAGTAGGTAGGAAGGAATGAAAGAAAGAATTAAGAAAAGAAAGTAAAAGGAAGGATCGAGGGAGCAAGGTAAGTAGGTAGGTAGGTAGGTAGGTAGGTAGGTAGGTAGGTAGGTGGGTGAGTAGATAAGTAGGTAGGAAGGAATGAAAGAAAGAATCAAGAAAAGAAAGTACAAGGAAGGATCGAGGGAGCAAGGTAAGTAGGTGGGTAGGTAGGTGGTTGAGCAGGCTATGTAGGTAAGCTTCTAAGGCCTAATTACTCTTCAGGTCGCCACTTCTTCAGGTAATGATACACCAAACGTCGGGAAGCACTCACACAGCTCTTACGGCCCTGTTACTACAAGCGCTCCCTCCCGAGGCCATCCCCTTGAGCTGCCCCGCCATCACTCTCCCAGACCCCGCTCCCTACGTGTGTTTTATATAGACTACTCCTACGGGTTAAATTTTTTTGGGGCTGCACATAACGTATTAATTTTCGATATCAGATATATTAAGTATGGCATGAATAGGTCAAAGTTTTGGAAGTGAAATCTGTGGAATCCAACGAAGGCCGAAAACTATTGAGAAGATATCGTTGACTTTTGAGTTGTTAATAAATGACATTCTGTTTAGCTGGAAATAAGTTAACCCCTTGTCTGCGGATTTCCTACAAGAAGACATCACCAAGCTACAGGAATGGATCAAAAAGTGGCTGCTACAATTCAGTGAAGAAAAGTATAAAACCATGTATACCAATATCACATGGGAAACACTCCACTATCCACCACAGAGGCAGAGAAAGACCTGGGAGTTTATGTTACCAGGCTACCAGTGAAGGCCAAATCCTTGCCAATCGCAGTGGACGGGTTAAGCTCTAAGTTATGGGAGATGCTCAAAACCTGACGGCCCGGACGCACTTGCCCCGAGCATCGCCCCGAACATGTTACCAACACGGCAGAAACACGTTCCTGAACACGCTACCAACAATGTAATGGCTGACGGCACTGGTCGGGGCAAATACTGTATCATGTTCAATGCTGACCAACACGGCACACCGACACGCGTCTGTGGCGGTGTCATCAGTGTCCCAGGCCCAGGAACGTGTTTGCGGTCAAGTGTGTTTGGGTCTTCAGGGCCTCTTACACTGGGCAAATTTTCCGTGGATCTTCAGTCAAACCACGATTTCTGCTAGCCTGGTTCTCATTTGTTTCTTGTTATTGCTGATGATGATGATGGTGAGTAATACCGTCGTCCTTCGGTGAAATCTACGGTAGCTTTGGAAGATCGTGGACACGTCAGAAAACCACGGAAATAGGAGAACCACGCCAGCGGAAATCGTGGTTTGACTGAAGATCCACGGAAAATCTGCCCAGTGTAATAGCCCCTTTTAACTTGTCACAGTGAATAACATGAACAACGGTGAACTGAATAACCAAGAGTGTCCAGGTCTTAACGTGTCACAGTGAATAACATGAAGAACGGTGAACTGAATAACCAAGAGTGTCCGGGTCTTAACGTGTCACAGTGAAGAACATGACCAACGGAGAGCTGAATAACACAGTCTCACCCTCCTTGTCACCTTGCTAACGACCCCCCCCGCCCCCCCCCAGGTGTGCGAGGGGCCGGCCACGCAGGTAAGGCCTTGCACCGCCACCAGCGTCCTCCTCGCCGAATTCCTGCGGTTAGCCTACTTGAGTTTTTTTTGGGAGGATCAGAGAGAGGGCTGGCCTGACCTCGCTTTTCCTCTTCTCTTCTTGAATTAATTTTATTTTTAATCAATGTTGACTGATATTCTTTTTCATCGATATTTTCTTCCTTTTCTTCTTTATCTACATTTTCTCCTCTTCTTTTTAATCAGTTGGTGAGTTGGGATGTTTTTTTTCTTTTCTTTCCTTATGCATTTGGACCAACACCACCACCATCAAAAACTACTACTACTACTACTACTACTATTACTACTACTACTACTACAACCACCACCAATGTAATAATAACAACCATAGCGACATCAGTAACAATTTAGCAGAAACGGATGAAGGAAGAAAAGGCGAAAGGGGAGAGAGAAAGGAGAAGCGAAGGGTGTTAGAAGGGAGAGAAAATGAGATGAAAAATGAATAGGAGAAAAGCGGGTAGGAAGAGGGAAAAAGAGTAGGAAGAGAGGGGCAGAGAGGAAGGGAGGAAAGGAGAGGTAGAGAAAGATGAAAGAGGATTGGAGGTAGGAGAGGGAGGGGAAAGGAGCAAGGAAAGGGAAGTGGGAGAGAGAGAGAGGGAGAGGAGAGGAGGTGGAAAAGGAGAGAATAAAGAAGATGAACAAAAGGAAGAGAGAGAGAGAGAGAGAAGGATAGGAAAGGCCGTAGAAAAGGAGAGGGAAAGCGAGGCAAGAAAGAAAGGAAGGAAGAAGAGGAGGAAAAAGAGGAAAGAAGAGAAAATGGGAAAGGAGAAAAGTGAAAAGGACGGAGGAGAAGAGACAAAGAATGAAGGAAAAAGAGAAAGAGAGAAGAGAGGAAAGGTTAGAAGCTGTGACTGAAAGATAATTAAAAGGAAAATGACAACAACAACAACAACAACAAAAACAACCATTCAAACAAAATTCACGACCACCACCTCCTCCTCCTCCTCTTCTTCCTCCTCCTCCATCACCACTAAGGCTTCTCTGACCACATGACACTATTCTCCTTTTCCTTCCTCCTCCTCCTCCTCCTCCTGGTCCTCAATCGCTTCATTCTCCTCGCCAACACAAACCAACAGCCGATCTTCCTATCACGCCGCGACAAGGAATCGAATCTTACGTGTTCTTTCTCTATAAGGTGTTTTGTTTTTTCTCTCTCTCTCTCTCTCTCTCTCTCTCTCTCTCTCTCTCTCTCTCTCTCTCTCTCTCTCTCTCATATACCCATTTTCCTTCTTTTTCCTCATTTCTTCTCCTTTCTTATTCCTCATATTCATTGTCATCTCTCTCTCTCTCTCTCTCTCTCTCTCTCTCTCTCTCTCTCTCTCTCTCTCTCTCTCTCTCTCTCTCTCTCAACATCTCTTCTTCCCTTCCTTCCTTCGTTTTAATATCTCTCCTTTATTTTCATTTCCCTCTTTTCTTTCATTCTTCCTCATTTATCTTCCTTTTCCGCCTCCTTTCCTTCCTTCCCACCAACCTTTTCATCCTTTCTCCTCACGTTCATTTTCTTTCCATTCCTGTTTTCCCCCTTTTATTTCCTTTTCCTTTCCTTCCTTCCTTTCTATATATAAACTTCTTATTCCTTCACTTTTCCTTCCATGCTTCCCTCGTATGTTTTTCCCTTTCTTTCCTCAATACAGAAAAAAAACACAAACACACCTTTTGGCCGTTTTACCTGTATGTGTGTGTGTGTGTGTGTGTGTGTGTGTGTGTGTGTGTGTGTGTGTGCCTCACCTGTGCACGTGTTGCTAAGTGTGTACACCTGTGTCCCGACAAGCCACGCCACGCCCATACCTGTGGGGGAGAGAGAGAACTTGGTTACCTGAGCAGTGGGGAGGTAGTAGGGAGGGAGGGAGGGGGTGGGTATGAAGAGAGAGAGAGAGAGAGAGAGAGAGAGAGAGAGAGGAGGAGGAGGAAGGGTTCAGAAGGGATGTAAAGGAAGAAGAGGGAGAAGGGAGAGGAAGGAGGAAGGGAGGGGAGAGTGAAGGGGGGTGGGGGAGGAAAGAGGGAGAAGAGGGAGAGGGAGGGAGGGGGGAGAGAAGTACGAGAGGAGAAAAAGGGTTAAGGGAGGTAAAGAAAAGGTGGGAGGGAGAGGGAGGGAGAAGGAAGGGAGGGAAGGAGTGAACAAGGGGGCGGGGGGGAGGGGGGGGGAGTGGGAATTGGCTCCCTTAGTGACACTCCTTCTGGCACTAAGTTCCCCTTGAGAGCCCTCCGCGGAGTGCCAAGAACCTACTCCTTCCTCCTTGTCTTCCTCCTCCTCCTCCTCCTCCTCCTCCTATTCCTTCTAAAAATCCATTAACTTATTTTCTTCATCGTTTTCAATTTCACTCAACTTTCCTTTTTCTTTTTTTTCTCTCCGACTCCTCAATTTTTTTTCGTTATTTGTATATATATTAACTTTTCTTCTTCATCTTCTTCTTCCCTTTCATCTACCTCCTCCTCCTCCTCTTCTTCTTCTACTTATGTTTCTTCTTTTTATTTCTCCTCCTCCTCCTCTTCTTCTGTTTCTTCTTCTTATTCCTCCTCCTCTTCTTCTTGTTTCTTCTTTTTATTCCTCTTCCTCCTCCTCCTCTTCTTCTGTTTCTTCCTCCTCCTCCTCCTCCTCTTCCTCTTCCTCCTATCCACTCCCTTTCGTTATTCATACCTATTAACATTTTTTCCTCCGTCTCCTTCTTCTCTTTCATCTAACTTCTCCTCCTCCTCCTCTTCATCTTCTTCCTCCTCCTCCTCCTCCTCCTCCCTAAACTTTTTCATTATTCATATCATCTATTAACTTTTTTTTTTCATCTCCTCGTTCTTGCCTTCCCTCTTCCTCCTCCTCCTCCTCTTCTTCTTCGTCTTCCTCTGCCTCCTCCTCCTCCTCCTCCTCCTCTCGAAACCCGTTAGTCATTCATGTAATTCACTACTTTCTTGTTTTTCATTATTTCTTTTCTTCTTCTTCCTCCTCCTCCTCTTCCTCTTCCTCTTCCAAAAATATCTCGCCATTCATGTAATTCTCTATCATCTTTATTTCCTTTCTTCTTCCCTTCTTTTCTCATCTTCCTCTTCTTCTTCTTTCTATTCTTAACACATTTTCGTCATTCTCCTTCTCTCTTCTTCTTCTTCTTGGTTATTTTCTTCCCCTTCCTCCTCTTCTACCATTCTTTTCTTCCTCTTAGTCTTCCTTTCTTCCCCTCTTCCTCTTTATCCTCTCTACACACTTCCACTCTTCTTCCTCTTCCTC
>NC_066570.1:215000-232500 GCF_024679095.1 Eriocheir sinensis
TCTCCATCTCCTTATCAATTTCCTCCCCCCCCCCTTCCTCTCTATCTCTCTTCCTCCTCCTTCTTCTACCCCCTACTGTTCTCTCTCCTCTTCCCTCCTTGCCTACTCACACCCCCTGCTGTTTTTCCTCCTCTCTCTCTCTCTCTCTCTCTCTCTCTCTCTCTCTCTCTCTCTCTCTCTCTCTCTCTCTCTCTCTCTCAATTCTTCTTCTTTTTCCTTCATCTTTTTTATTTTCTTCTCTTCTTCATTTTCTTCCATCTGTTTTTCTTTTCTTTTCATATTTTTTTTCTTTTTTCTTTTTATTTTCCTTCGTTTTAATCCTTTTTTTTGTTTGTTTGTTTAATCCGTTTTCTTTCTCCTCCTCTTCCTGTCTTTTTTTTTCTCTTCTTCCGTCATGTTTTTTTTTTTTATCTTCCTTTCATCTTTGCTTTCCTTCATTTTCTCTTCATTCCTCCTCCATCTTCCTCCTCTCCACTTTTTTTTCTTCCTCTCCCTTTCTATATTTGTCATTGTTTAAACTCTTCCCTCCTCTCTTCCTCCTCCTCCTCCTCCTCTTCTTCTTCCTCTTTCCTCCTCTGTACCGTTAAGAAGCAAGGAGATCTGGTACGTACCCTGACACCCCCCCTCCCCCCCTTCTCTCTCTCTCTCTCTCTCTCTCTCTCTCTCTCTCTCTCTCTCTCCATATCTTGTTCTCAATGCCACACCCAATTTTTCCTCCGCACCTCCTCCTCCTCCTCCTCCTCCTCTTTCCTCCACTACCATACTTCTACCATACCCAAATTTCTACCATTTCCTTCTACCATACCATAATGCACTTCTCTTTTCCTCCTTACCATTCCACTGTCACCATAACCTCCTACCATACTACCAAAGCCACGATTCATTTCTCTGTCTACCATACTTATAACCTACCATTGCCCACTCCACCACAGACTTCCAACCATACTACCATAGCCATACTTCACCTACCATTGTCACTATATAGTTTTCTCTCTCCACTACTGTACCATAACTTGCAACCATACATTACCATGCTCACCTCTCTACCATACCATAACCAGACTTACACGATCTTGCCTTAATCTACCATAGCTTAAATTTCCATACCATAAAGACTCGTTTTTAACATAATTAGTCTACTCGAGTCTACCATACTTCATCCGCCGCTACCATTATTTCTACCATGGTTACCTACTACCATAACTTGTCTACCATGCTTCCCGTATCCCTTTGCCATGATCGGTAAGCCATACGATAGTCACATTAAAAAATAAAAATAGATTAGATACATTTATGGACAGTGAGTGATGAGGGTGGGGTTAGGTTTACAGGAGCTGCCTTGTACTGGACCACCGACCTCTTGAAGACCCCTTACGTTCATATGGTTGTATAACTACCATGAGGCTTGTTACCATACCCTTATCAGTCTCCATACCATTATCACGAATCTAGCATGCTCTTTCTACCATGCTATGCTGATCCCACGGCTACCATGATTACCATACCGAACCAAGTCACTGCCATATTGTATCAACCAACAGACCTGCCTACCATAAGAAACTACCATACCATTTGATTGTCCTACCATAATTTCGCTACCATATCTTATCATCCCTTAACAAAGACCTGCCTACCATAAAAAACTACCATACCACTGATTGTCCTACCATAATTTCGCTACCATACCATACCAAACCTCAACAAAGACCTGCCTACCATAACAAACTACCATTAGAGTTCATTGTCCTATCATATTTTCGCTACCATACTTTACCAAACCTAAACAAAGACCTGCCTACCATAATATCTCACTACTCTACCATACCTTAACCAGCCTTACCATTGACCTGATTACCATGACTAACTACCATACCATATCCTACCATATTTTCACTAACATATATACCTTACCCCTTGCCTCTCTACCATGACTACCATACCATACCATACCCCGGGCCTGCCAAACTCACACTGCCATACCATACCAGTTCACTACCATACTAATACTAATTGTAATACCATACGACCATAATTTTGCTCCCATATTTTATAATCTACCATTTCTTCAAACATTTTTTTATTATTTTATTTTGGCAAATATAAAAAAAAAAAAAGATCTCTTCCGTTTAGACGTTATCAATAATCTCTCTCTCTCTCTCTCTCTCTCTCTCTCTCTCTCTCTCTCTCTCTCTCTCTCTCTCTCTCTCTCTCATCATCCTTTCAATTCCGATCACGTGTCATTTACTCTCTCTCTCTCTCTCTCTCTCTCTCTCTCTCTCTCTCTCTCTCTCTCTCTCTCTCTCTCATTGGTCGATAATTTTCACACACGCGCCATGCCATTGGTCACCTCCCCTCCCATTCATCACACGCAGCTCGCTCATTGGCTGACAGCGGATGGTAGGGGGGTAATGGGAGTGAATGGCAGATAGGGGGAGGGAGGGGGGGAGGAGATGAGGAGTGGGCATATAGGGGAGAGGGTGACAGAAGGAAGAGGGAGTGTATGAGGGGTGGGGTGGGGGAGAATAAGGGTGTAGGGGTGACTGACTGATTGACATTGGAAAGTAGGGAGGGGAGGAGGGGGAGAGGTGAATGAAAGGTGGAGGAAGGGAGGAGGAGGAGGAGGAGGAGTAAGCATATGGGATGGGGAGGGATAGAGAGGGGGTGATTTACAAGTGGAAGGGGAGTAGAGGAGGAAGGGAGATATGCTTGGGAGGAGAGATAGGGGAGGGGGAGGGGATGTAAGCCTGGTAGGGAGGTAGGGGAAGAAGGGGGAGGGGAGGGGGGGACTCGAGTAAAGGGAGGAAGGAGGGGGAAAAGTAGAGGGAGGAGGGAGGGAGTAGGAGGAAAGGGGGGGTCACAACAAGGTGGGGAGGAGGAGGAGGAGGAGGTGGAGGAGGAAATGCCCTAAGGTGACGTCACGTAGGGAAGGGACGAGGGAGGGAGGAGAGGGAAGGAAGGAGGGAGGAAAGAGGGGGGGGAGGGAGAAGATGGGAGGATGGATGGATGGAGGGGGATAGGTGATGATTGATGGTGTTATTGTTGTTATTGTTTATGATTATTGTTGTTTTTTGTGGGTGTATCTCTTCCACATTGTCTATATCTCTACTACTACTACTACTACCACTACTACCACTACTACTACTACTACTACTACTACTACTACTACGTCTTTTCTACGACTAATACTCTTATCACTCTATTTGTTTTCTCAGTACGAGCCTCCTCCTCCTCCTCCTCCTCCTCCTCCTCCTCCTCCTCCTCCTCTTTCATCTCCATCTCTTCCACCATCTCCACAAGCTCCTCCTCCTCCTCTTCTTCCATTTCCACCACCATCCCAAAACCTCCTCCTCCTGCTATCCTTCATCTTCCACCTTTGATTAGATAGTTAGTGTAGCTTGTCACAAACAGCCTCGTAAGGACTATCAGGTCTGCTGTTGTTTGTTTTCCCTTTGTGTTCCTTTGTGTTCTTCTAAATCGAGTACAGCAAACGGTTCCTTCTCTCCACCCTCCTCCTCCTCCTCCTCCTCTCGATCTTTTCCCTCCCTCCATCCCTCCTTTCCTCCAAACGCCATCGTCATCTCTCCCTCTCTCCATAGAATAAACATTGAAACAGGGAGGTACTGTTGCTCTCTCTCTCTCTCTCTCTCTCTCTCTCTCTCTCTCTGAGTCAGCTGCGGCTTCGCTACTACAAGTGTTGATTGTCTGAGAGAGAGAGAGAGAGAGAGAGAGAGAGAGAGAGAGAGAGAGAGAGAGAGAGAGAGAGAGAGAGAGAGAGAGAGAGAGAGAGAGAGAGAGAGAGAGAGAGAGAGAATGTACGCTTTTATAAACAAGGAAAAATAAAAATATAGGTAAAAGGGAAAACAAGAAAATCAAAAGGAATGGTTGGGAAAAATAAGAAAAAGAGAGGAGGAAAAATAAGGGAGAAAACTTTTATTCTCCCTCCCTCCCTCACTCACTCAAAAGGCGCGTTCCTTCTCTCTCTCTCTCTCTCTCTCTCTCTCTCTCTCTCTCTCTCTCTCTCTCTCTCTCTCTCTCTCAGTCCCTTCCTCCCCTCTCCTCTCCCACCCTTCCTCCCTCCCTCTCCCCTCTCCCTCCCTCCTCAGTCGCATCTCACAGTTCAGAGCACTCCTCCTCCTCCTCCTCCTCCTCTTCCTCCTCCTCCTCCTGAGTGTCTAATGATGCAATGCAGTGACGTCATCATGTAGGGTAAGTAGGCCGAAGACAAAGATCTATTCTCTCTCTCTCTCTCTCTCTCTCTCTCTCTCTCTCTCACACATAAATCGAACCTTGGCCCAGAGGATGAGAAGTCGAAATGCTGAACCGTTGGACCACCACAATCATCATCATCATCAGCCAGTAAGGGGAGGAGGAGGAGGAGGAGGAGGGGAGGTCAGGCGTTGGGGTCATGCCGGGGCGGAGGTTGTCAGGTGAAGGAGGAGGAGGAGGAGGTGGAGGAAGGTGAGGAGGAGAGGTGCAAATGACTATGAGGAGGAGGAGGAGGAGGACGAGGAAGAAAATAGGAGGATATGATCGAGGAGGAGGAGGGGGAGGAAGGGAGGTTTTGGGGGAGGCTGCAAAGTGATATATGAGGGGTGAGGAGGAGGAGGAGGAGGAGGTGGGGGAAAGTAAGGGTAGAGGAGGAGGGGGTGAAGGGAAGGGGTGATGGGGTGTAGGGCATGAGAGGGAAGGGTGAGGAAGGAGTGGGTGAAGGAATAGAGAAGGGGTGAGGGGAGGGTTTAGCAGGGGAAGGGGAAGGGGGGAAAAGGCTTAAGGGAGAGGGAGGAAGGGTGAGAACAGGGGGAAAGGGGAAGGGAGAGGCAGGGAGGGCAAGGGTGCGAGAGGAGTGGGTGAAGGGAGGGTTAGCAGGGGCAGGGGTGAAAAGGGTTAAGTGATAGAGAGGAAGGGTGAGAACAGGGGTAAAGAAGGGGAAGGGATAGGCAGGGAGGGCAAGGGTGAGAGAGGAGTGGGTGAAGGGTGGGTTAGCAGGGGCAGGGGTGAAAAGGGTTAAGGGAGAGGGAGCAAGGGTGAGAACAGGGGTAAAGGAAGGGGAAGGGATAGGCAGGGAGGGCAAGGGTGAGAGAAGAGGACAAAGGGCAGGGGTGAAGAGAGAGATGGGGTGAAGGGATGGTTAGCAGGGGAAGGGGATGGGGTGAGAAGGCTTGAGGGAGAGGGAGGAAGGGTGAGAACGGGGGGTAAAGAAGGGAGGGGAAGGGATAGGCAGGGAGGGCAAGGGTGAGAGAAGAGGACAGAGGGCAGGGGTGAAGGCAGGGGAGGGAGGGGGCAGGGTAAGGAGAAGAGAAGAGCAGGGGCAAGGCATCGGGGGCATGGATACCTATCTGGCCAAACAGGATTCGCCGCTTCATTATACAGTCTGAGCCAGCAGCAGCAGCAGGTCGCTTTGGCGGGGGCAAGCAGGCTGCCTGCTGACAACCCTCCCCCGCTGGCCGCCACCTCTTGCCCGCCTGCTTAACTACGAGTACTCATCACCTCACCTCCGCCTGCTTGACTCACACCTTCCTACTTGCTTGATCTTACGCTCCACCTGCTTACGCCTGACCTTACTGTACTTTCCTTACCCTTAGCCTGCTTACCTCACTCTCCCTGCTTTCTTCAGTCCCTACCTACCTACCTTAGCCTGCTTACCTCACACTTCCCTGCTTATCTTACCTTCCACTCACTTACCTCACTCTCCCTGCTTTCTTCAGTCCCTACCTACCTACCCCTTACCTTAATGTACTTTCCTTACCCTTAGCCTGCTTACCTCACACCCTTCCTGCTTACCTCACACCCTTCCTGCTTGCCTCACTCTCCCTGCTTTCTTCAATCCCTACCTACCTACCCCTTACCTTAATGTACTTTCCTTACCCTTAGCCTGCTTACCTCACACCCTTCCTGCTTGCCTTACTCGTTGCCTGCTTATCTTACCTTACTTCCCACCCATTGCCTGCTTACCTCACTCTCCCTGCTTTCTTCAGTCCCTACCTACCCCTTACCTTAATGTACTTTCCTTACCTCTACCCCTTGCCTGCTTACCTTGTCTTACCTTCTCTGCTTACCTAACCTTACCTTACCTTATGACCCTCCCTGCTTACTCATCCCTACCTGCTACCCTAACGACATACCTGATCAATTACCTCACCTTTCCTCCCTCCCTGCTCACTTTACCTTACCTTCCATCCCTCCTGCTTACCAAACACTACCTGCTTATCTGTCTTACCTATGACCCTCCCTGCTGATCTTGCCTAACATTGCCTGCTTATCCCTGCTTACCCTGCCTTACCCTCAGACCCCTACCAGCCTCCCTTTGTCCTTGCCTGCTGACAACATCCCCTCCTTTTCTGCTAACTTAATTTCTGCTCTACCTGCTTACTTTAATATCCTCATCAACCGTAATTTATCTGCTGCCCTGCTAATAATTGTATCTCCCCATTTTCTCTTATTTCTTCTTATTTTTCTTCCTCCTATTCCTCCTTCTTATCAATGCCTTCTTCGTCTCTCTTTCTGTTTATTGTTTTCTCCATTTCCTTCTCCTCTTTCTCCTCTATTTTCTTTTCTCCTCCTTATTTCCTTTTCTTCTCCTTTTCTTCAAGTTTCTATCTTTCTATCTCTTCTTCTTCATCATCACTTTCTTCTCTTCAATGTTTTCTACTTCTATTTCTTCTCAACAATACTCCTTTTGTTTCTTCTTTGTTTTCTTTTTCTTCCTCCTCCTCCTCCTCCTCCTCCTCCTCTTCCTATTTCTTCACTGGTACTGTTCCTTTTCTCTCTCTACAGACTTTCCTCCTCCTGTCTTTCTCCTCTCTTCTTATCCCTTCTAATCTTCTTCGCTAACTCCTCCTCCTCCTCCTCCTCTTCCTATTTCTTCACTGGTATTGTTCCTTTTCTCTCTCTTCACTTTCCTCCTCCTGTCTTTCTCCTCTCTCTTCTTATCCCTTCTAATCTTCTTCGCTAACTCCTCCTCCTCCTCCTCCACGTTCGTTCTCTCCTTCCTTCATGTTCTCCCTCCATCCATCTTCTGTTATTCCCTCCCTCCCTCTTCTATTTACTTCCCTTCCCTCTTGTTTCCTCATTTATTTTTCTTCCTCTTCCTCTTCTTGCCATTATCTTCCTCCCTTCCACTGTAATCCTTTGCTGTTCTCCTCCTCCTCCTCCTCCTCTTCTTCTTTTTCCTCTTCCCCTCAAGTTTAAGCCTTTCGTTTCACCTGACTTCTCTCTCTCTCTCTCTCTCTCTCTCTCTCTCTCTCTCTCTCTCTCTCTCTCTCTCTCTCTCTCTAACTGTAGTGTATGCATTCCCTTTTCCTGCCTGACTTACATTCTCTCTCTCTCTCTCTCTCTCTCTCTCTCTCTCTCTCTCTCTCTCTCTCTCTCTCTCTCTCTCTCTCTCTCTCTCTCTCTCTCTCTCTCTCTCTCTCTGCTTTGTCTACGGGCAGGGTGATGGCAAGCCTCCCTGCCACTCTTAATCTTCCCTCTGCAAGTATCTCCACATATCTGAGGAGGAGGAGGAGGAAGAGGAGGAGGTGGAGGAGGAGGAGGGATCAAGTGAGGTGACCTTGTATGAAGAGTCCATCCCTATCTCTCTCTCTCTCTCTCTCTCTCTCTCTCTCTCTCTCTCTCTCTCTCTCTCTCTCTCTCAAATTAATGTATCTGTCTGTGTCTGTTTTTTTCTGTTAGTTTGTCTGTCTCATTTGATATAGTACTGTTAACATCATTATTCTCTCTCTCTCTCTCTCTCTCTCTCTCTCTCTCTCTCTCTCTCTCTCTCTCTCTCATTATCCCTTGCTCTATTCACAATCTCTTGGGTTTCTTTGTTTGTGCGTGCGTCTATATGTACAACTTTCAATGCCAGTCTTTCTCTAAATGTGTAAGTGCCCCCCCCTCTCTCTCTCTCTCTCTCTCTCTCTCTCTCTCTCTCAGATTAGGAGAAAAACAGCCCTTTAAAGAGTTCTAAGTATATGCAATGTGAGTGTGTGTGTGTGTGTGTGTGTGTGTGTGTGTGTGTGTGTGTGTGTGTGTGTGTGTGTGTGTGTGTGTGTGTGTGTGTGTGTGTGTGTGTGTGTGTGTGTGTGTGGGTTGGATGGTTAGACATGCTTTCCTCTTTCTAAATCCATGCTACTAAAATACTGTGTGTGTGTGTGTGTGTGTGTGTGTGTGTGTGTGTGTGTGTGTGTGTGGTCACCTGTGTGTGGTAATTACGTCACTCGGGTGTGGGAGGAAGGTTAGGCAAAGGAGGAGGAGGAGGAGGAGGAGGAGGAGGAGAGGGAAGAGGATAGGGGGGGGCGTGTATGTGGGAAGGAAGGACAGAAAGACACGAGAGAGAGAGAGAGAGAGAGAGAGAGAGAGAGAGAGAGAGAGAGAGAGAGAGAGAGAGAGAGAGAGAGAGAGAGAGAGAGAGAGAAGAATAATCATGTTAACAGTACTATATCAAATGAGAGACAAACTAACAAAAAAACAGACAGATACATTAATTTTATACAGAGAGAGAGAGAGAGAGAGAGAGAGAGAGAGAGAGAGAGAGAGAGAGAGAGAGAGAGAGAGAGAGAGAGAGAGTTGACAGGCACAGACAGGACACAAAAAGAGCAAGACAGTAATTCCGAAACAGACAGCTAACAATGACAGACAGACATGAAGAAAGACAGATACGAGACAGACACGAACAGACGTAGACAGACAAACAAATGAAGAAAAGGACACATAGGAAACACACCAACAAACATACATACAGACACAGACATAGACGAAGAAAAAGACAGATACGAGACACACACACAAACAAACATACATACAGACAGACAGACATAGACGAAGAAAAAGACAGATACGAGACACACACACAAACAAACATACATACATACAGACAGACATAGACGAAGAAAAAGACAGATACGAGACAGACACACAAACATACATACATACAGACAGACAGACAGGCAGGGACGGGCAGCCACGCCACCGAGAAATATTAGTAATTATATAAATACATGAAAACATATTAGCGGATTAAGACTAAATCTGCCACAACAGAGGATAAAAAATTGAAACCAAGTCACACACACACACACACACACACACACACAGGTTGGGAAGCGGCAATATCGACGAAAATAAACAAAGAAACAACAACAACAACTACAACAGCAACAGGAGCAATAAGTAACAAAGCTTCCAACATAACAATAGACAATAGAAGACAAGTTAAAAGTAGGAATCAAACCCAAAGAGCCGGTAAACAAACAAACGAACGAACACAGCTAGATAGAAAAGACAGGAAATTTTAAAAGGAAGATTAAGGAAAGGAGGAAAAATGAGAGGAGAGGATGAAGGAGGAAAGATGGGAAGAAAGAAAAGGATGTAAGGAAAGTTGATGAAGACGGGAGATAGCAGCCAAAAAGATAGGAAACAAAAGGTATAAAATAGAAAACAAGAATATAAACAAGAAAACAAATAAAAAAAAAACAATACATAGGCAACCAAAATACACAAAAAATAAGAAAATAATTATATGAAACAAAATAAATAAAACAACAAGACAAATAAAAAGAAAACAATTGCCCCCAAACAAACAAACAAACAAAACAAAAAAACAATAACAGAAAAAATGACACTAATGAAGACGGACAAGAATGAACAACAACAACAACAACAACAACAAATATACATATACAGAACTGGAAAGAAAAAGTGCGGCAGCCAGGAAGAAGCGGAACAATAACAACACACGAGAAGAAAATTAGGCGAGTGTTTATAGTGGCGCCATCTTGCATTGGCTCATGCTGCCCCCCGGAACTCGTTCTTGATTCGCTTGGACGGCTTCCTCTAGAGTCCGGGTTGATGGGTGGTCTTCAGGACAGCATGTGGGTAGTTTTAAGCCACTCGGCGGTGACTGAAAAATCCGAGTGGTAGCGTGGGGATTCGAACCCGCGTCGTCCATCACGCGGTGGATGTGGGCCCAGTACGCTACCAGTTCGGCCACCGCCTACCCACTGAATATACAGCTACCGTAGGAAAAAAATAGAAAACAAAATAATAAAACGATGAATAAGAAAACCATACAAAATAATAAAAAAAAAGCAAGAAAGCAAGCAGGCAAAATAAAAATAAACACTGATAAAAACACTGCTTGAAATACTGATAAAAACTAATAAAAAAATAAAGAAAACAAAATAATGAAAAAGAGAATAAGAAAACCATAAAAAATAACAACAAAAAAAGAGAGCAAGGAAAGCAAGTAGGCATAAAAAAAAACATTGATTAAAAAACACTGCTTGAAATACTGATAAAAATGAAAGAAAAAAAACAAGCGAAAACCAAAACAATGAAACAAAGAAAACAAACGTACAAAACAACAACAAAAAAAAGCAAGAAAAGGAAGCAGGCAAAACAAAATAAAAATAAACAGGAAAATGAGACGAAAATTATCAATGTTAAAAAAAGAGCGAAAAAAATAAGAAGCTGAAAACATGTAAAGAAAAGTCGTAAATAAACACTGAAAGAAAAACAGTTAAAAGTAAGAATAAGGAAAAGGGAATATACGAAAAAAAGGAAGGAAGGAAAGAAAGAAGAGGATGAAGGAGGGAAGGCAGGCAGACAGGAAGGAGACGATGAAGGTGTGAAGATGGAAAGAGAGAGAGAAGGATGTAATAAAAAAGAGGTTGATGAAGAGGAGAGATATAGAGGAATGAGTAAAATAATGAAAGGAATAAAGGAAGGGAATGTAGGAAGATAGGAATGAAAATAAGGATAAAACAAAGGGAGGAAAAAGTAAGGAATAGAGAAAAGAAACAAAGAAACACAAAATAACAAAAAAAGCAGGAAAATAAAAGAAAATGGAAAGAGAAAAGGGAGAGATCATACTAAAATATCAAACATCACTAGAACCACTGCAAGAACACTACCATAAAATATTCAAAACACTGCAAGGAATATTAACAAAAACACATTACCGCTAGAAATAGTTACTACTGATAATACAGATAGAAAAACAAACATTACTAGAAACACTAACTAAACATATACAGCCAAAAGGAACAGCCTCCAGAAGCAAGACAATAACACAAAGGAAGAAAAACTACAAAGAAAAAAATAAAAAATAAATAAATGAGAACAACAACAAAAAGCCTTCACAAGAAAATTACGAGAAAAAATGATCAAGGAAAGAAAGAGAGAGAGAGAGAGAGAGAGAGAGAGAGAGAGAGAGAGAGAGAGAGAGAGAGAGAGATGAGGAAGGAAACAAGAAGCAGAGACACGAGAGATGAAGAAGGACTGCAGGAGGAGGAGGAGGAAGAGGAGGAGGAGGAGGAGGTCTTCCGTATACCTGTGATACCACCATTAATGACTTTACCACAGATCTCCTCCTCCACCTCCTCCTCCTCCTCTTCATGCTCATTTTCCACTACCTCCTCCACATTTCCTTCCACCTAGTCCTCCTCCTCCTCCTCCTCCTCCTCCTTCAGTCTTCCTCTCGCTGCTCCTCCTTTTACAGGCTCTACTTTTTTCTTGCTTTGTGAGCCGGAGAGAGAGAGAGAGAGAGAGAGAGAGAGAGAGAGAGAGAGAGTATGCAGAGGACCAACGCACATTTATGGAGGAATGACCGCAGATATTTGATGATCGTGCACACACACACACACACACACACACACACACACACACACACACAGACTAAAAAAAAAAGATGTAAACAAACACAGATACAAGCAAACAAAATCGACGATGATAAATACAAATAGGAGAGAGAGAGAGAGAGAGAGAGAGAGAGAGAGAGAGAGAGAGAGAGAGAGAGAGAGAGAATTGCCTAAAAATGAGACTTGGATGTTGAATCAAACTTGAGAGAGAGAGAGAGAGAGAGAGAGAGAGAGAGAGAGGTGGTCATCTGCTAAACTGGCCACGATCCTCTGATGACGTCACGCCAAAGCAAACATTCTCCTCCTCCTCCTCCTCCTCCCCTTCTTCCAACAACTCCCTCACTTATTCTCTCGTCTCTTCCCCTTCCGCCTAGAGGGAGAAAGAGAGGAAAGGAAAGGAGGAGGAGGAGGAGGGGCGAAAGAGTTAAAGTAAAAGGAGGAAGTGCAGGAGGAGGGAGAGGAGGGAGTGAGTAAAGGAGATGAGAAGCCGTGTGAGGGAGGAGGGACATGAGGGAGAAAGGGAGGAGGAGGAGGAGGAGGTAGCCCCCCTCCAAAAAAAAAAAAAAAAAAAAAAAAAAGTGAAGGCAAAAGGGAACCGAAAAAACAAGACCAAAGGCAGATAAAGGGAAAGGGAGAGACAAAGGAAACACCGAAAAAAAAAAGGTAAAAGAAAAACGGAAAAAATGAACAGAATGCGAAAAAAAATATGGCAAAAATAAAACAAAAATAACAATAATAAAAAAAATAGTCCCCAGAGAAGCAAACAATAATAGTGATAATACTGATGATACCAATAACAAAAACAATAATAATAATAATAATAATAATAATAATAATAATATTCACCAAGGCAGGCAAGTAGATACATACGCGCCATGCTACTCATAATGAAAAGCAAACATAATGAGAGAGAGAGAGAGAGAGAGAGAGAGAGAGAGAGAGAGAGAGAGAGAGAGTTATCCACACCGGCATCAGGGGGGAGAGAATAGCAAGAGATTCCCTCCTCCTCCTCTTCTCCCTCCTCCTCCTCCTCCTTCCTCCCTTCATACCCCTCCTTCTCCATCATGAGTACGACTTCAGCATACACGAGGAGGAGGGGGAAGAGGAGGAGGAGGAGGGTCAAGGAACAGGGTGGAGGGTAAAGTTAGGAGGAGGAGGGTCAAGGGAACGAGGAGGAGGAGGAGGAGGAGGAGGAAGGACAAGAGATGTGCAAAGGAGACGAGGAGGAAGCAGGAAAAGGAAGAGGAGGAGAAAGGGAAAAAAAAGAGGAAGATGAGAAATTATATGAAAATACAACACAAAAAACGGAGAGAGAGAGAGAGAGAGAGAGAGAGAGAGAGAGAGAGAGAGAGAGAGAGAGAGAGAGAACGGGGAACAAAGGAAACATAACAAAGGAGGAGGAGGAGGAAACAGAGGAACCAAGAAGGAAAGGGAGAGTGAGATAAAGATGAAGAAAAAGGAAGGAAAGATGGAATACAGAGATGAACACACACACACACACACACACACACACACACACAATTAGAAAAGAAAAATCTAAACAAAGTCAACGAATTCTGAAAAACGTATTAATCTCTCTCTCTCTCTCTCTCTCTCTCTCTCTCTCTCTCTCTAGCAAAAACCTAATGCATTGAAAACAAACTCGTAATAAGAAGTTTGGCACATCAGCACTGAGAATTTATGGGTGGAGAAAGGATGCAAGGAAGGAAGGAAGGAGGGAAGGAAAGAAGGAAGGAAGGAGTGGATGGAGGGAGGGCAGGGAGAAAGGAAAGGAGGAGATAATGAAAAGTGATAAAATGAAGAAAGATAATAATAGGTGAATTAAAGAAGGAATGAAGGGAATATAAGGAGGAGGGGAATGTAGGAATGAAGTTAGGGATAGAATAAAAGAACGGAGAGGAAGAATAGAAGGTAGGAAGAAAGACTGGAAGGAAAACCGTAAGGAGAAAATGAAGGTAAGGAAAGGTAAGAAAGAAAGAAAAGTAGAAAGAACAAACTTACGTACGGGGATTTATTAGGTAAAGAGAGGAAGACAGGAAGGAGAGAAGGAAGGTTAAGGAATAAGATGATGGAAGAAAATAAGGTGTGAAAATAAAGAAGGAAATAGAGAAAAGAATGAGGGACGAAGGAGGATGAGAAGGTAAGAAAGAATAAAGAAAACAGGGTGAGAATTAAGGGAGAACTAAAGATAGGGAGGTAGGGAGAACTAAAATGGAGGGAGATGAAGTAAGAAAGGAAGGAAAGAAGGGGGTACGAGGAAGGGTAAGAGAAGGGGAGAAGAAAACAATGAAAATGAAGGATGAAATGAAGAAAGGTAGGGAGACTTAGCTTATCCACTGGGTGAAGGAAGGTGAAGGAAGGAAGGAAGGAGGAACGAAAGAAAGCAAGAAAAGGTAAAAAGAAAGAAAAGTCTGGGAATGAAAGAAGAAAGAAATAATGCACTGGGATTTATAAGGTGAAGGAAGGAAAAATCGAAAGAAAGCAAGAAAAGGGCAAAAAGAAAGAAAAGTGGGAATGAAAGAAGAAAGAAATAATGAAGGGGATTTATAAGGTGAAGAAGGGAAGAAAGGATGGAAGGAGGAGAGAAGGAAGGAATTCAGGGGCATTGGCAGTAGCTGGTAAGTTTGGCAGATGAGGGAAGGAAGTTTGGCACATCAGCAAAAGGACAAAACCAAGAGGCAGGTTTAATGCAAATGTTCTTAATTAAACCCACAAATAATGACAAGATGTGGCAACACTGGACGAGCAGGACGAGGAGGAGGAGGAGGAGGTAAAAGAAGGAATAAAAGAAAATGAAAAGTTAATAGTAATTACTAAGATTAAGATGATGATGGTGGTGGAGGTGGTGGTAGTGGTGGTGGTGGTGGCAGTTGTGGTGGTGGTGGTCGTGATGGGATTGTTGATGGTGATATTAATAGTTTAGCAGCGGTGGTGGAGGTGAAGGTGGAGGTGGGGGAGGAGCTACTGATGGTGATGATAGGTGTGTACTAGCGGCGGTGGTGGTGGTGATGGTGGTGGTTAACTCGGTTTGGTTTGGCGGTGATGAAGAAAGAATGCTGGTGGTGATAGTGACGGCGGCGGTGTGGCGGTGGTGGTGATAATGGTGAAGTGGTGGTGACGCTAATCTGATGGTGGTGATAATGCGAACTGATGATGATGGTGGTGGTGTTGAGGTGGTGTTGACGGTGGTGGTGGTGATGGTGGGTGACGGAGTGGTTAGTGGTAGCAGTAGTAGTAATGGTGGTGGAGTTTGAAATGAGCAGAGAGAGAGAGAGAGAGAGAGAGAGAGAGAGAGAGGGCAAGCGGCTTCACACACACACACACACACACACACATATATACACGGACCTAACCTTCACCACCCCACGCCATCATTATCCAACCTTAAAACACGTTGCCATAACATTGCTTTTCCCTCGATTCTTCCTCTCCCGCGGGCCCTCCTCACTTCCCTCTTCTCTCTCTCGTCGAAGAAGAGGAGGAGGAGGAGGAGGTAAGGGGAGTGGAGGGACAGCGAACTTGGAGCACAACCGAAATACACAAATAATTTTCGGCTCTCTGGACGCTTACAATTTGGTTTCAATTAGTTTAAGGCGGTGCAGAGGGGGCGAAGGGGGGTTACGCCTCTCTACTTAGGGCTGGAGGAGGAGGAGGAGGAGGGAGTGAATAAGACAGACGAGGAGGGAGGAGGAGGAGAGTGGAGGAGGAAGAGGAGGCAGAGGAAGAGGACGACGAGGAGGAGGAGGTAGGAAGGTGGAGAGAGAGGAGAAAGAGAACCAAGAAATACGGGACAAGAGAGAGAGAGAGAGAGAGAGAGAGAGAGAGAGAGAGAGGAATGAGGAGATATGGAGGAGCGTTTTTCCTCCGCTTCTCTTAATCACATTTACTTTGACATTACTGCTGAAAATGCTGCTGTTGGTGCTGAGAGAGAGAGAGAGAGAGAGAGAGACACTCGAGCGAGGATAAATCGAAATAAAGAGGCAAACTGGCATCTCACTCACAGGGTTGACAACAGAGGGCCCGCGGCAGTCCCCCTTCTCCTCCTCCTCCTTCATCCAGTGTTGCCAACGGACCCGAAGTGTAACACCACAACACTTACTTCCACACTTCTGCTTACCTCCCCTCCTTCCTCCACCTCCTCCTCCACCTCGAACCCCCCAGCAGCCGCCTTAGGAAGATCGAGAAACCCCAGCAACGAACCCACCAAAGAGATGACCATCCAAAGAGGAGGAGGAAGAGGAGGAGGCATTTGAGGTGGATAATTGAGGGTGTGGAGGCGGCCAGACTCCTCCCTCGTGGTGGAGGAGGAGGAGGAGGAGGAAGGTAGGGACGCAGGAGGTTTTTGCTCTATCTCCCTCCGTCCCTTTGGCCCTCCTCCTCCTCCTCCTTCTCCCCCTCTTTCTCTCTTTCGCCTTCTTCTCTTACCTCACCCATACATACCTCAGTGCTAACTTGAGAGAGAGAGAGAGAGAGAGAGAGAGAGAGAGAGAGAGAGAGAGAGAGAGAGAGAGAGAGATTTGGAGGAATGGTGAGCGAGAAAGAAAAACCGCCCACAAAACAAGGGTCAACACACACACACACACACACCAAGGGCAAGGAGCTGACCGATACTTGTGGAGGTAAAGACAGCCAACCAGTCAGTGCCGAGGGTACAGATATGGAGAGAGAGAGAGAGAGAGAGAGAGAGAGAGAGAGAGAGAGAGAGAAATACACATACAATAATAAATGCAACGCACACCCAAGAAGTTTCAAGACCCCGTGTGTGTGTGTGTGTCTTCGAGGAGGTGACGCCGTGGAGTATTTCTGTGGTGCCTGTGTTGTGTTGCAGGATGTGTTGCATGTTACAGTATTGCCACTTAGAGCAGCCAAAAATCCAATGAATATTTTGTTGGTAATACTTGTCGGCATGAAAAGGATATGTTGTAATGTGCAACTAAAAATTGTGATCGTGGTGGAAAAATATAAAATAAGACAAAAGATGAGGAGGAAGGGAAGAAAGGAGGAAGAAAACATGCAAGTCCTCACGTAAACATATATGCAGTAATGTCTATTTATGTCCATTTATGTGCCTTTTTCTACTCATCATATAGCTACTTACGATGATACAATAAAGCCATAATGTTAGGTACGTACTGGTATATAGCCTACTTGCATATCTTCGGCAATTGTGTTAAAGTTTGCCCATGTTTCTTGTATGTTTAAGAATGTTAGCAAAATGGTTATATAAACATTCTCCTAAACATACCAGTGCTCTCGGGGAAAATGTAAAGCATATAATTTTAGCGAGGACCAAGAAGGTCTGATTTTCCTTTTTGCTTTCGTTCTAACTCCAATTATTTATCTTTTCACACATCACACATTCCTTACTTTTTTCTTTCATTTTTACAACTTACTTTCCTTACTGTTTCCTTTCATTTTTTGCTGCATCTTCCTTTCTTATTGTCATAGTTATCTACATTCTCCTTCCTCACTTCTTTTCTGTTTCCTTTCATCTTTTTTTCTACCTCTTCATTTCTTACTTCTTTCATCTTTTCTACGTCATTCCTTACCTCCTTTTTTTTCTTTCCTTTCATCTTTTTTTCTACATCTTCCATTATCACTTCTCTCTTTCCTCTCACCTTTTTCTACATCTACCATCCTCACTTACTTTTCCTTTTCCTTTCATCTTTTTCTTACATCTTCCTTCCTTACTTCCATTTTTCTTTCCTTTATTAAACTTTCTACATCTTCCATCCCCACTCCAGTTTCTCTTTCCATAGATATTCTTCCTTTTCTCCTCTAAACTCAATTCTTCTAAAACGTTCCTCACTTCTCTCGCCTCCCACCGTTCCCTCTACCTCTTCCCTTCCTTTCCATTCTTCCCGTCTATAAATAAGTGCTCC
>NC_066570.1:237500-327500 GCF_024679095.1 Eriocheir sinensis
ATATATATATATATATATATATATATATATATATATATATATATATATATATATATATATATATATATATATATATATATAATATATATTTTATTTTGTATATATATATTATAAAAATATAAATTATATTATATTTATTTTTTTATATATATATATATATCTGGTTCATATTATCAAGGCTGATGTACACGTAACTACATTTTAATTTTGTAGAACAGTAATGTTAATATTGTATTTGTTTGGTAGCTCAGCCTCATCCCGTTGCTATTATACATTTATATGAATGTGTTTTGCTGAGAGAGTAGCAAGTGATATGATTCGGTGAGAATGAATACGACAAAAAAAAAAAAAAAAAAAAAAAAAGAGCCGTGGAGTGATATTTGGGTACCGTCATGCAAGTCGGCAGAGCGTGTGCCGGGGCGGCGCCCCTGGCGGCACCAGCAGGGGCCGCCCTGCCACCATGCAGGCGGCAATTTCTCCGTCGGAACAATACCCGGCAACAAACTAGGTCGTGCGAAGGTTTCATTGTTCACGGCGACAAACACTCGCAACTCAAAGGCTCATTCATCAGTGGCGTCAGTGTTCCCGAGGCCGCCACGGCACCGTCACCAGCCCTGCCGCAGCCACCACCACCACCACCGCCGCCCTGCCCTGCCCTGCCTGCAGCCCCTGGTGCTGCACGCTGGGGCCGCTACCCTCACCCCCGCCTGCATCACCGACACCACACACCTCCACACCGTGCCGCCGCCCTGGTGACAGCCCCAGCCGTGGCTGCCCCCGGGGCAGGCAGGGAAGTGGCGGCGTGGTGGCGATGGCCCCGGCAGGCGAGGCGGCGGTCTGTGGCCCCGACAGCGGCGGCCGAGGCGGGCAGCAGGGCAACGGCAAGGCCCCGCCTGACAAAGGGCCTCCACGCGGTGACAGCCGCCCGCGGGCCAGCGGGCTGCGGCAGCTGCGGGCTGAGGGAGGAAATGGTGGTGGTGGCGTGCGTGGAGGTAAATCAGTCTGCTCATTGAAGAAATGAATCACATGGTTGACGGCCCTCGCCTCACGCCACGGCCTGCCCTCCGCCCTCCGCCCGCCGCCCTGCCTGTCTCACCCTGCCTTGCCCCGTGTGCCTTACCTGGCTCAGAGCGGGGCGGGGGCGTGATCCATGTCCTCAGGTAGGGTATCCCGTCCACGGTAAGGTAGTAGTGTATTCCACCCGCACGGGGAGACTCGCAGTAGTATTTTCCCAGAGACTCACGCACTGACTCACTTCAAACCTCATCCACTTTATGCACCAAATGCTCAACTTTATCTGAGAATGCACTTGTTCAGGTGTATTTTTCACTAAGTGAGGGTTACTCTCACAGACGCGGGGAGAGCCCCAGACACAGCCAGGCCCGCGGCGCCACGGTCACAACACTGACCCGCGCCGCCACACCTGGCAACGCCGCGGCCCGGGTCACGTGACGCCGCGCCGCCGCCCCATTGGCCGCCGCGCCGCGCTCAGCTGGCGGGAAAACATCACAGAAAGACCACGTTCAAAAAGGAACCTCAAGCTCACTCACACTCTTTGTGATTGAGTGCGTGTCAGCGGCTTTGTTACTCCAGATATCAGCCCCGCGAGGACACGCCAAGGGCAAAGGCTCGGCCCCTCCTCGCCGCGCAGGAAACTACTATTTAATGTAAGAAAAGTCATCCCCCATATTCTTGGGTCTTATCTCCAATGCAATCATTTGCAAAATCGTGGGCCATCAGTCACCACTACAGGCTCTCGGGTCGGGGAGTAACGGCCGCGCTCATTGGCCGGGAGCGCCGCCACACGGGCCAGGGTAATAATAGCACCAATGGCGGCGCCCCGTGCTGGCCGCTGGGCCCTCCCCCGCCGCCCGCTGCGCACCTCATTAGTACTGCACGATTGCCTCATATACTGACACTAAAACTTACACATTGATTTTTAGCCATCAAAACTTAGGCAACAGAGTACAGCAAAGGCCCGAGACAATAGATCCAGGACAGAGAGAAGTACAACAAGGGGGCCAAGGTCGGGATTCTCAGACGCTTCCACTCCTCACCAACTATTTCCGAAGGCCAAACAGATCAATCGGGTTATCATGAGTGTTATTTCAGCTTTATAGTACAGAAGAAGAGTCAAATTACCAATAGGAACATCAAACCACCCCTGGAAATGCCCCAAACCCCTGCAAAAACCGTGTCAGAAATGTGTGATTGGGCGCCGCGGTTGGTATTCCCAGACGCCTCCACCGAGCACATCAACAATTTTCAAAGGCCAAAAAGGAGATGAGTGGGGCCCTAATAATCACTTTTCTTAGGCTCATAATACAGAAGAAAGATCAAACTACCAAATGAAATATCAAACCACCCCTGAAAACACCCACAACCCCTGCAAAAACCCTGTCAAATATGTGTGAGTGGGCGCCACGGGAAGGGTGTGCGAGAGGAACAGCCGCTGCATGTAAACAAAACACAGGAACAGCTGAGCCCAGGCAGAGCACATCTCCCTCCTCCTCCTGCAACAAAGCCTTTTCAGTGTGTTTTATCGCTTCATTACCTCCACCAGCCTTCACTTACCCAGCAGCCACCATGAATGCACAGGTTAAGCCCTTCAGGGAGCGACGGAGTTTTGGTAAGTATCAATATTAGGGATTCTGCGTTCTTTGTTCACCGAGGAGATTATTTGTGCGTCATTGCTTCACGAGGCTCTTATCGGGGCTCTGGGGTTAGCTGGGGAAGAGATTCAGGGCAGAGATCTCATTTCTTGGTATGTAGGTTTGTGGGGGGAGGCGTAGGGGGGTGGTGGAGGAGGTGTTGGGGGGGGCACATCGATCCTGAGGTCACGTATTTGCTTCACAAGGTTCATCTCAGGGCTCTGGGGTTGTCAGGGGAGGAGATTTAGGGTAGGGATCCATTATTTGGGGGGTGTAGGTTTATCTGGGGGTGTGTGGGGTGGTGGAAGGGGAGCTGGGTGGGGGGGGACATCGATCCTGGGGTCATCAGGGGAGGATATCCAAGGCAAGTCAGAGACCTCATTTATTGGTGTGGGGTGGTGGAAGGGTTGTTAAGGGTGGGGGCACATTGATCCTGTCCCTCACAGCCTCGAAGCTCACCTGCCCTCATGGACTCGAGCATAGATGTCACATTGATCACAGCTAATTCAGTCATGTCTATTTTTATGTTTTGTGTATGCCTTGCATGCCTGATGGGCCCAGGTTTACCTCATGGTTTTGGGGATATTCTCTTGATCAATATTGAATGTTGAGTCTTGACACTATGCACAATTTTTCCTACTATGTTGTAAAGGATGTGTTGATATGCTGCTGAATTGTTTGTAGCACTGTCCATGGCTGCAATTATTAACTTATTGTGCGGTTGTTGAAAGGCATCTAGAAGTATATTTGTTCAAACAAGATTTTGTCTCCTTTCTCTATATGATCATTTGGTTTTGCTCTTGTGTTTTTAGACCACATGGTTCATAAGTAAGCTAGGTGTCCTATATAACAGTACCATTATGAGATACTTCAAAAGGTTTCAATAAGTAAAGATGCAAAACTTGTACACCAGTTGCCTACATTTGTTTTGTTACCCCACATGTTGTTGTGTATGTTAATCTATGTTGAGTAATATACTAAATTATCATTATCTATTTAAAGAGCTTACCAGTATCAGAGTAACAGTACTGATCCATTAAAGGACTGTTGTATGACTGTAGGTTTACCTCATGGTTTTGGGGATATTCTCTTGATCAATATTGAATGTTGAGTCTTGACACTGCACAATTTTTCCTACTATGTTGTAAAGGATGTTGTTGTGTATGTTAATCTAAGTTGAGTAATATACTAAATTATCATTATCTATTTATAGAGCTTACCAGTATCAGAGTAACAGTACTGATCCATTAAAGGACTGTTGTACTCTGCTGTTTGACACTTTTTTGTGGCAGTTCTTGGTGTACCCTTATTATTCATTATTATTTTTATCCATTTGTTTAAAATTACTGTTTGCAATTTTTTTCTTTGTCTAAACTCATGTCAGCCAGGCACAGCAACTTGTAGTCTGAAGATAACGAAGTGGAAGTCAAGGGTGCCAAAGCCTTCTCCTGTAGGTTAAGTAACAGTTGTTAGATTCAATTAGTTTTGGTAAATATTTGAGTTTAGTTTGCTGTGTAGAAGGCGAATTTGGCACCTGAGGGCAGCTGTTTGATTATCAAATAGGTGAAGATTGGTTACTATCTATCAGGTTACACTAGTGGGGTCAGTTGGTTTAAAGAGAAAGTTGTTTTGCATCACGATTATCAACACACTATCTTGCAGCCCAGAGGCAGCGTGACGTGGAGCAGATCCGCGAGCAGCACCCCAACAAGGTCCCGGTGATCATCGAGCGTTACCCCGGCGAGCGCCACCTCCCACTGCTGGACAAGACCAAGTTCCTGGTGCCTGACCACGTCACGATGGGAGAACTGGTCAAGATTATTCGGTGAGCTGTGCACATCCCAGTGACATAATTGTCTTGAGGAGCTTCCCTTGACTTTCATTTTTTAGTTATATCAACACACTTTGAGGTCTAGTGGGTGAGCTCATCAAGATCTTGTGGTGAGCCCAATGCGTTTAGAGGTTTGTGCTGGAGGTTTAGTTCTTTATCATGTCAGCATATTTTTTCATAAGTAAAGGTTATATACAGCACATCAAGCATAATTTAATCTTCTATTGTATAAGTCATGTCATCTTTAGCTTAATGATGAGTATGTAAATTCTTGCTGACGAGGTGTTTGGCCCACGGTAGATACGTTATGATTTGTATGGTCTGTTTTTTTGTTCTTTGCCTATGAGAGGCAGCCAGCTTCATTGAGCTATTGTGTAAGGTCGGCCAAAACAGTATTAATGAGTCCATGAACTGTTGCTGGAGGTCTAGTGACAAATAACTGCTCCTGCCCTACCATTCCTTGCCACTAACACTTTTACCCCCCGCCCTGTGCAGCCGTCGCCTCCAGCTGCACCCGACACAGGCTTTCTTCCTTCTGATCAACCAACGCTCTCTTGCCAATGTGTCCAGCACCCTCGCCCAGGTGCGTGTGCGTATATGTGGGCCCACACATGCAACCTTGCGTGTGTGATGCATGTGTGTGTGTGAGTTTGTGGGAGGGGGCCACCCCTCCCAGAACAGCTTTCCATCCCTATAAAGCTATCTCTGCTGATAGCTGTAAATAGAATCAAGACCACAGTAAAGATATGTTAACTGCCTATGTCTACCATCTAACTGCTTTTATAAGGGGTTATATATCTTTTAAAAGTTCTATCTTTAAGAAAGACAACACTTTGTCCAACATGTACTTCAGTGGGTAAAACACCTTAATGATCTGGAGAGCTCTGTAAAGGATGCCAGTTCTGATGTTATGATATTTGGAAGCATGTTGCATTTGTTTGCATGTCTTATTGTTGAGTGATAATGGAGGACTGTCTAAACTTTGTACTATCTATTCAAAGGCTTAAAAGAGCACTGAAGTGCTTCATTCTATGTATCCCTTATTGACCTTGCCATCAGCACCCTGACTTTATTGGCAAACAAGGCTGCTCCTGCATGCATCACTGCTTGCACCTCTATTATAATGATGGTGTTGTGACAAGTTGTATCATCAGTGTAGGTGCTTGGATTGTCCCTAATGCTGCTGTGACTACTGCACCTTTACTTTATGCTACTGAGAGTTGCTGTGATAACCATACCTACAAGATAGCCTAGAATGCTCTCCTTTGTCTGTGAACAGCTCAGAACTTCTTACGGTGTCCTTACTAACAGCACCTATCTAATCTATGGACTCACTACAGTACAGATAACAGTGAGTGGTCTTTTGGGGAGTGCATGTGGTTTTCATCACCCTTTGTGACAATCTTTTCCATTACTAGTTCTATATGTGAGCTACAAACCACATATACTTTCTAGTCCTTCCTCAGTATACTTTAATACTTGCATACTTTCATGTTGCTATCCAGCATGTGCATATCATTATCAATGGTTTTCAAGATGGATGAGTTATGATGACTGGCACTTGCAAGTCATCAGCTAGACTATAGTCGGTTCACCCGAGTCTGAAGTGAGCATTATCGCGCAGCGGCAACCTGCAACCACACAGCGTGTCTGACTTCGTGGATACTGTGTGCTAGCCTTCACATAGTAAACAGTCGTCAGTGTCAATGATATCCAGGCAGCAATAACAAATACCGTCAATTATAGTCGATTTTGAGATAAAAAAAATATTAGTAATGTCGCAAATAGCTGTTTTGTTAATATAAAGCCTGCTAAGAGGTGGACAGCGTCAAGGCTGTTAATAATCATAATCAGCGATCTTGTTAATGAACAAAACAACTATTTGTGACATTACTAATATTTTTAACTCATAATCGACTATAATTGACGGTACTTGTTATTGGTGCCTGCATTTTATTGACACTGATGCTGTTTACTATGCAAAGGCTACCATACACTATCCATGAAATCAGACATGCTGTGTGGCTGCAAGTTGCTGTTGCGCGATAACACACACTTCAGACTCGGATGAACCAACTATAGTATTATGGATAAATTGATGCATGTCTTTTTATTTAACGTCCTTATTTTCCCTGTGGGGTAGGACAGGAAGAAGAGGGGGAAGAGCAGTCTGTTATGCAGTGTTTTCTGATTCCCTCTTCCCTGTCTTCTCAGGCTGTTTGTGTGGTGTGTGGTTAATAAGGGAGTAGGTGCTATGCAAGTGTAATGCCAGGAATACTTGTTAGTTGTATGATGTGCTAGATTGACATTCATGGTTTTCCCCAACACATTAAGTGCTTATATTAAAAACTGATGAGAAAATGAAGTAACAGGTATAAGTTGGATAAATTCAAGTTCAGAGAGAAATTGGCAAAAACTGATTCGCTAACAGAGTGGTGGATGAGTGGAACAAGCTGAGTAAATATGTAGTTGAGGGAAACACAATTGAAACCTTTAAATGTTGAGTAGCTGCATTTATGGACAGGAAGGGAATTTGGTGAGCAACCCATCTTCAGGAACTGCCCTGTGGAGATAGTCTGACCTTTTGTAGTCTCCTTGGGTCATATTACAAGACATTTTGCCTCCCAAGACCACATATTTGACAAGGCTTTCATAGGAGTTGTGGGCATTTCCAGGAGTAGTTTTTATCACCCTGGTGGTAGTTTGACCCTTCCTCTGTACCGTGAAACTAAAGAAACACTCACTAGAACCTGACTGACCCCCTCTTTGACCTTTAGAAATAGCTGATGTGGGAAGTGAAAGTGCCGTATAATACCAACCCTTGTGTCCTTGTTGATCCTTGTGCACATCATACGACTGACATGGAGTCCCTAGCATTGCACAAGTTCCCACCTGTGACAAGAGGCATCCTTATGCTATAACGAGACCCATCCCCTTCAGGTTTACGAGCACCACCACCACGAGGACGGCTTCCTCTACATGGTGTATGCGTCCCAGGAGGTGTTTGGATAATGCACTCCGGCCCTGCCCTTCCCTGCCCCGCCCTGCCCTGCCCTGCTGAGCGGTGGCTGGGGCGCCCTGATGCAGCCCTCCGAGGTCGCTGTGGAGGCACCGGCCGGACGGCACTGGAGTGAGTGGCACTACACATGGAAGGGACGAGGCTGAGGCTCGGTTGGCTTTTCCTTGCTCTTCCTTTTATGAGATTTTTTGTGACAACTTAATTTTTTTTAGTTTTAAAGATATTTCAATCAAAACCCAAAGTGAAGTAATTTTATGTTAAATTTTGGTTATTAGCTTAGGTTTTCAAAATCATGTTACCAAATCCTTTTGTCTTAATCCACTGGCCTTGCAGTTTTACAAAATGCTTCAGAAAAAAATACTTTAGGTTATTTTAAGTGTTCATCAAATTAGGGTCTGTTGTGCATCAGGTTGCTTTTAGCTAAAAAAATTTGTTTCGATCATCAGAAAACTCTAATAAAAATAACTGCTGTCATGTGTGGCCTTGGCGACCTTGTTTGTTGCCAGCAGTTGTAGAGGAAGTTCAGTTTGGCGTAGCATCTAGTTTATCTGAGTGATGTTGACCTTCAGTGGCATTTACCTGGATACCACTAACATCCCAGCACCATCCTTGTTCAGTCTGCTTCAAAATTGGTTCCAGTGTGTGATTGGTTCAGTCTATTTATTCTCTGTGTACTACTTGAAAAAATAGTTTCTGGAGACAGGACTAATTACTATTATTATCAGTAGTAGTAAGAATACAGACATTTTGGTAGACTCATCCACCAGCGAAGAGAGAGTAGTATACTTATTTATTCATGTCAGTCATACTTCATTACTGCATGGCAAAAAGGCGATTACAGTGATGTCACATAACCTTCCCATAATTTCAAGATGGGTGTCAATACGAATCAGCTGCAGGGACCATAGATACAACAGTGGCTTGCTCTGGGCCAGTGATGTCAGCTCTGAGGGGGTGACATGTATAAGAACCCCAGGGCCTCAGGACTCGTGGGCAGCACATGGCAGAGACATTACCACCTTGTTATTTTCCTTCCATTTCTCACAGGGCCGCCTCCACCATCTTGTAACATAGCCTTCATTTCCCATTATTACACCTGAGGAATGTATCGCTAGGATAGTCCGTGGTGGGTGGTGGTGGGGGGGGGCACCCTCCCCTCCCCGTCACCCACCGTCATACAGTAAGGTTAAGGATCAGTGTGTGGCAAGGCCGGGCGGGCAGCGCTGTGTTCCATGTGGAGCTGAGGTGTTTGTCCGCCCAGCCGCTTGTATTTTGATATAATGGACTGTGTGTGTGTGTGTGTCATAATTCCAGAGCTATTTTATACTGAAACTGACTTGACCACTTTTGTTCTTAACTGGTTACGAAGTGGTGTGTAGTTGTTTTTGCATTAGAGTAAGAACTCACTTTAAATATATACGTTATGTTTTTTTGAATTATTGTACTTAGCAGAGGTCTGCGTAGGTGCCTAACTTTGCCTCACACCCACAAAGTTTACCCATGTCCTACTTACATGCTCAGTAAGCTTTGCAGTGATATGAACAGTGAGTAATACTGGTATACTATTTGAAAGTGTATCAGGGTACACTATAATATCAAACTACTGGAGGATTTAGTACAAGGAAATTATTTTCTATATAAATTTGCACTGTGCGGTAGCCTTGACGTAAGAATTCAAGAATAAGATGTTGTTCATGCTAGATGGAGTCAGAGGGCTGGCTGTGCTGGACACTACATGTCCGTCTAAAGCAATCCTTTATGCTTGTAACCTTAAACATCTGTTGCTCCCAGCCATGATGCGGCTGAGTGGGCCGTATAGCATTGCTTCCTAAAGTTTGTCCCAGATAATCCCTTTGTTCCACGTGCCTTCTTTCATTCCCAGTTCACTGCTACATGACAGGTGCAGCTCTCCTGGGTTACCTGGATAACTGGTCAGGTTATGGGTGTGTGCTATAAATAACTTTGTACCTTACATAGAAGCTCTCGGCCCTGGGTGATAATATTGATAAATTTTTCCTGTCAACCAGCATGATTGCTGTACACCTGTCCCTATCACATCTCTCTTAACCTGCTACCCCAAATGACCTTCCAGTCCTGGCAAATCCAATCCATTGAATGGCCTCTTTAGTCCACCTTCACTCCTGAGCTGACCCAGCCTGCTACAGGTACACTTGCATTTGGCCCAGAAGCTATTTTCAAAGTCTGACTCACACCACACCCACAATCGTTTTGCATTGTACACCTGCACTGCTGGCTGGCCCCACCTGTGGGCCAGCCACGCAGACCTCTGGTACATAGTATACATAATTTTGTTTGCCTTTGTCTTAAATTATCCAGAAGTGAATGAGTTGATGGGTGTTATGTGAAAGTGAGATTTGGGCATTTTCAGTGTCCACTGATTAATAGTTTTCATCTTCTGAATTGTGACCTAGATATTAGAGGAGCACACTCTATATAGTTGTTGTAATAACTCATCTCAGCATGGTCATGTATAGTTTGGTGACTGTTGGTGGGATAATGCAGGCATTGCTGTGCCATGCTCCTCCTGCCCACCCCTGTAGCAAGGTCTGACCCCGCAGCACCCGGTCAGTCTTCACACGCTCGCCTCAGCTTCACGCCACTCTGGCAGGCTTCCTAACATATGCTGACAACCAACGTTACTCACAGGGTTATTTATTCCTTTTGTCGGGCTCAAGTATATTTCAACTAACATGGTGATGTGTACTTGTTTTAGTAGTTTTACTTGATTTATTTTCTTGTGTAATGTGATAAATCTTTATAGTAATGCTTGAGTGCTTGGTCAAAGAGGCTCCCACCCCCCCATCCCTTGGTTCCTTAGTGGCAGTGCTTGACAAGCTTCACTCCATCGGTGACTATGACTTTAAATGAAGATTATATGGACTGTTAAACTTGACACAGCAGGTATTTTGTTGCCATCAGCACAGTACAGATATTAGTAAGGCTGTGCAGCCTTATAAGTATGCATGTGTTTTGACTATTCAAGCGTCTCTAAATCATGTGCTCGTAGTAGGGTGTGTTTAGTTGACAGCATCAACAATATTTATTTTAAGTAGCTGTGAAGCCTTTCCTTTTACATATCTTTGGTTTCACTCTGTAATGTGGGCATAACAAAAACAATGATGTTCATCGTAACCAAATGCAAGGATGACAAACTCCTTACCTCTGCATGGAGGTTCTTCAAATGCAGGATCATTTCATACGACTCTAGGAATTTGTGCTCCAGATCACTTCAAGACCAAGGATATGTAGGGATGAAAGTCATACCCACAGAGTTAGGTAAATAGTCAGTGAAGGGGCAGTACAGTCCTAAATATGTTCTAATAGGACCACCAAGTTTCACAGGCAGGTGTCATGCTTCTCACCTGATGCAGAGCCTTGGGTCTGAAGCTGGCCACTGTGCTGGAATGCGCTGCTGTGTGATGAGCATTACTGTGCAATATTGTAAAAAAGAAAAAAAAAATTGGAATGAGTGACAAGCGTGCTAGATATTTGTGTTGTCTGACGTGGCCACTTTAAAGTAGGGTCACTTATGAGTAAAATGCACCTTTTTTTATATCGCAGTAGTTGAGGGTATTTAAGTACGAAAACATGTAACCGTAGGTACATGTTACCATACCAGTGGTTACCTTCTTGAGTTAGTTTTCAGAGTTCCAAGTGAGAGTATATATTATTCCTTAACAGGCTTTGTCTTTCCAGTTGCCAATTCTTCCCAGTGTGATGCTGAGCTAAGAACTTGCTCAGTGTTTGCAGCACTCCCATTTCATAGGTGGTGGCAGGGATCCATGGGTGTGGTGGGTGTGCTTTCTCGAGGTTGCCAGAGATTATGTGGATGATGAATGATGGACTGGCACAGAGCAGCCTCGTCATGGCCAAGTCCTGTTGTTAAGTGTAGCCAGTGATGGCTGACAGTGTGACTTAGGCCCCGTCCGCATGATTGGGCACTGCCTGGCAGGCTCTGCCCTTTACTGGCAGAGTCTGCTGGCACACCTGTATTCTCGCCCACATGGCAGTGTCTGGCACAGTCATAGCCAGGCAGGGCGGGTTCTCTCGGTAAGGTCATGTGCAGCCTTACCGAGAATTACCTCAAGAAGCTCACACTGTGTAACATACTCATTGTTGCTCTGTGTGTGAAAAAGAAAGGGAAGAAAGTGAAAAAAAAAGTGTCCCTGTGTCTGGCAGCAATGTACCATCATGGGCATTTTACTTGTTTGCCTGCGGGCACAAGTGGTAAGCTCATCAACGGGCAAACTGCTCACTTGCGCCTGCAGCCACTGACCCATTGTGTGGACGGGGCTTTAGGGGCAGAGGATCACGTGTCCTTATTGGCCTCTTCATGATGTGGTTCCATGATTGCCTGAGAACCTACACATGAAGATGTTGAAGTAACTTTATTTTAATATTCAAAGAATTTTACTGTTGTTTTGCTTGTCAGAATGTCAAGGCCATCAGTACATCTAGGTGTCCCATAGATGTCTCCTTGTATTCCCTTGTGTGTGAATTTTTCAGGATAAATGTACCTTCCAAACAGTGGTCAGGGTGTGGGCTGCCAAGCCCTGACTTGAGACAGTAGCAGAGTTAAAGTTGCAGGGGCTGGACTCCTGCTTAATCATTGTCGGGCATCCACCTCATGCCAGTCAAGCCCCTGCTTCAGCTTCATATAGTGTAGGAGTCATGTCCCTTGTAGTTGCCTCTTGCCACATGTAGTGGAGTATGGAGACAGTCTTAAAGTGTCATCACCTTGAACTAACCAGCAGGTGTGCTGTGGCCACGTCCCCGACCATCATATCTTCAGTAACTTTAAACATTTATTACCCCCCGAGTAATGATCCCATATCAGCGGGATTGGCTGTGGTCATCATATAACTTACTTGGCTTTCCCTCCAATGAGTTTTCAGCTCCTGTGGATTCCTATTGCATCCTACCATGCTGGGTGGCTAAGGAGATTATTTATATTAATGGAATGAATGGGTATGACTCAGTTTATCAAGATAACCTTTGTTTGGGACTCTGCTTGTTCAGAGCTTGTGGGAGATGGTATTTCTGTTTGGTGTTCTTAGAGTTGACAGAGGCGAGTTCAGAAGTCCTGAAACACAGCTGTTGGGGCTGACCTGACTCGTCTCCATCTAATGTTAAGGAAACATAAAGCTTAGGAAAACTTGTTGATCTCAGGATCATTGGAAGACTAATGTGCAGGAAACTTGCTGAACAAGACTATGGCCAACAGAAGACTGAAGTAGTCATCTGTTGGGCTTGTATTGATGATTAAGTTCCAAAATGAATGGAGTTTTGTAGTGTAAATTACCATTATAGAGGTGTTTATTTGGGCTTTCATATTCAATGTTAAGAAGACGTTGCTGTATATAACCCCATTATCCTATCCCTTCAACAGAAATATATGTTTTTATACATTACATTGCAAATGTTTGGCTTTCCTGTATAATATCCAAATCTTAATAGTGACTACTGAGTATTGTTTGGCCAAAAGAAAAACTGTGCAACTCAAATTTTACCTCAACACTGCTGGTTTGTTTCCAACCCACAGTATATGAGACATCTTATAACATGCTGATAAAGATACTTTCCTTTTTAGACCTGATGTACTGAGAGATGCAGACTCAGGGCGCAAGTAATGAAATAGTGTACAGGTGGTCCCTGGGTTATGGTCAGGGTGTTCTTATGGCAGTGTGTGAGTCAGGTTTGTTCAAGTCAAATCACATATGAATAGTTAGCATTTGTTTGTCCAATGTTTATGCTTGTGACCCATGATAGCGACTCACATTCTAAGGAAATTTCAAAAGGCACAAGTGTGTCCTTATGCTTATGTAATTGAACTTGAACTGACACCACTAAGGTGTTTTGCTCAGCCTCAGCAGTGTTCCAGTTCAACACTGTACTACACTGTACTGATTCATTGATTCTCACGGAGAAATCAAAATTCACAAAATAATTGTGATAAAGAAAAATTTGTGTAACAGCAACTCAAACAAAGGTGTCCATAAATTTACAAGTTATGAGCAAGGAAAGAATTCAACAAGCTATTTTCTTGAGAAGTAAATCATGATTTGACAAATGAATGATGCGAGAGCTTGGGCGAGAAAGAATGACGGTAAACACACGTGGTTAGCACATGACGGTGGCGGCCACTGGAGCTGTGGCTCCGAGGGGCACGGGGAAAGGTGGCTAGAAAATGTCTTGTTTTTAAGACGAGAGAAGAAGTCTATTCCATCAGAGTAAGAAAGTACAACACACTACACGAGGCTGCATATCATGATACATAAAAAGTCCTTACGACTCAAACACTTATTATTGTCCATCTGAAAATTACCATAGCAATTTACAAAATTCTTTTCAATAACTTAATTGAATATATAACATGACTATAGTATACACATTTTGAATAATATATATATATATATATATATATATATATATATATATATATATATATATATATATATATATATATATATATATATATATATATATATATATATATATATATATCTATATTGGACCACAGTTGTGGGTTTTATTGTTGAAACCCCCATCTGTTAGTAGAGTGGGGGCTTAAAGGGTGGTTCTCCCCTTGGGCCTTGAGTTGCTGGGCGCGGCTCCATTCAGTGACAGTCTCCTAAGCCTGGCAGCCTCCACCGCCCAGGGGACCTCACTCAGAGCAGCCTCATGCTGTGTTGAGGGCTGATGCCGGGCAAGTGTAGTCACAGTGTGCAATACTTTTAACATATCCTTTGAATTTTTTTCCATGTTGTAAACCTTTAAACTCTTATGCTACAGCATGAACAAGGAACACAATGAAATGCCAATGAAAATAATTAAACTTGTTAAAGGGTGCTTCTGACCGTCCCCAAGGTGAGCACACCATCGAGGATCAGTTGAATTTTTAGATGAAATTAAAACATCTGAGCTGAGGTGAGGCATGAATGTAGTCTGTGACATTTCTGCTTCACATTATAATTATTTTAGGTCCACTTACCTGTGTGGATATATATATATATATATATATATATATATATATATATATATATATATATATATATATATATATATATATATATATATATATATATATATATATATATATATATATATATATATATATATATATATATATATATATATATATATCCATAGTAGAGTCTAGCCCTGAATCCCCTCACAAATCCCTGGAGCTTGTGGCCCAAGGTGGACCTGAATGGGAGCACAGAGGCAGCCGCCAGGGATGGACACACTGCAGGCTGCTGGTGCTGCTCAGGAACTAAACAGTCATGACATGGACATGGGTTGAAATAGTCTAATGAAGAAAACAACCAAGGACTGTTGACAATAGACCACCACAACAGACTGAATGCACTGCACCAACTCAGACAATGTTACAGAGTCACAGACACACACAACTCCTAAGAGGTTCCATTGGACCAAGATCTGAACCCTGACGTCTCTGATCTGACACGTGTATTGACCACAGGATGGGAGCAAACATTTGTCTGGCAATAATTTTGTACAGCTCTTTGTGCTCTGGTGTGTGTGTGTGTGTGTGTGTGTGTGCGCACAAAAAAAGTTTAGTGTTTACTCTACACTGGTTTTGCCTAAGGTTGCTGCTTCATGTTCGTCAAAGATGAAAACTCCTTAAGGTTAACTTGTAAAAGATACAGATGTTGATTTAGCCTATGGAAGACAGGAAGACTGGATCACAGGGTTGGGGCTCCTCCGCACCCCCCGGCGCAGGGAGGAGCCGACCTCTGACCACCATCACTGGGACTCGCCGACGTGCGCGAGTCTGCCGCAGAGACTTGACACTGATATAGAGAGACGACACTTCTCACCCAACACTACATCGACTACTGTTTGGCAGCAGGCATCACCACAACCAACCAACAGCGGGGGACTGTCGGGAGGCCACTACTGGGGGTGAGGAGGGAGGGCCGGGAGAGAGTCCAGGGGCCCCATGGGAAGATCAGCAGGGAAGGAGAGGTTTTAAGGAAGTCTGACTCCTTGATGATTACCTCGCAACAATATGTACATAAACATCATCTAAGGGAATTCACCGATATAAAAAAGCCGCGGATGATTGAGGAGTGGTTGGTGTGAGTGAGGGTTCCCTGGTGAAGCACAGCCTGTGTCTCCCTTCCCTCGCTGCTGCCTCTGACTACCTCTTAACAACTCTAGTAACACCTCAAAGTTCATCATAAATATATATATGTCCACCAATGCTTAAACAAGTAAAGAACATCAATCTGACAACAACCTTACAGTTCTGCTTGAGGCCTGCCGTCCAGCGGGCTAACAAGAACCCCCTCTAACAACGTGGAGGAGCCGCCCACTCTGTGCACTCCGTGGGGTCTGCTTGGTCTTGGTCTTAATGCCAATCATTAGGAACTGATGCTGGGTTAGCACCACACACTGAAATGGTGCGTGTGCCATGCAATGTTTTGACTCGTGCCCTTGTCTTTCAGTGAGCCTTAACACTATCAGGTCAACTTGATCTCACTACTTGGAACTGACATGTCAAAGAACTAAGCTGCAGCTTTGTGGCCAGAGTCCTTCCTGGCTCACCTCACTGCTCCTGCCTGGGGCCTTAGCTCTGGGTCTTTGCTGACTGGGTCTTATTGGTAAAGCATAAATCTTATTTCTTTAAACCCTGAAATGGTTTTTAGAGGTCAGAAATTTAGTGAATAAAAGTTATCTCAGGAGCCCTGAATTTCTAAGGTTCTTAGGTTATTATCAAGAAGAAAATTCATTACAACTCAGGATGCTTCAATTGTGTTAAAAAGAAGAAAACCACCGACAACTGATAACTTTGTGTTTTCACCAGATGAAAAACCTCATCAAAATTTGACATTTACAAGACTAGAAATTTTGAAGATCTGGCAAAGAAAGCAATTACTATCACTGTAGCATAGATGGTACATGATCCGCTACTTTCAATGGCATAGATACAACATGACCAGTTCCAGCAGAGCGGTGGGCAGGAAGGACCCGGCCAGCCAACAGTCACTACCTATTCTTGCCGTGCTCCCTCCAGCAGCACACACCACTACTACCCCCTGACTAGCTGACACATGGATGGAACTACTCGCCCACTAACAGAGTAAAGCACTTACATTATGAGCAGATTATGAGTCAAAGTGGAAAGAGGAAAAAGTGTAGTAGTACCAATTAATATATAAAATCAATTGTGTGTGTGTCGGAGTGTGTGTTGAGGTGTAGGTTACTGGTGTGGACTGCAGATGGAGAGAAGGTGGTAATAGTTATGTTTTGTCATGATGATATAAACTTACGTTCTTAATCACAGCAGATATAAGACATTTGGCTGGACACACTGCAAAAGTTCCTCAGTTGTATGTCGCCCTCCCCCAAAGTTTCTTAGACCTATATGAACAGTGGATAAAAATGTCTTTACAGCCTTACTCATGAATACAAAGTGACATGGACATTCTCTATACTTGAAAGAGGCTGGTTTTTATATTAGAGTACGACAACTGACCATAGACGCTCCATGCACAACTGTCATGTAACCTTCTAGCATGAACGGTAAGTATGATAATCGTACTAACAGCAGCAGCAACAGTGTTCATACTTGCACTGGGCATATATTTGTCTATACTTTTCTGTGTCCCTGGGAGCTACCAATCAAAAATGTCTCCATGCTTTGGGAAACTGTACTTATTAGGTGTGAACAGATAAACTTTACGACCGAGTTTTCTTACAGTGGTGGTTTATGTCCTTTATTCATGAGTAAAGCTGTGTAAGGGTAATGTGGATCCGTATCGGCTGTATTCAGATTTCTAGTGACTTCCTGCTGTGACATGACTGCCTTGCTGCTCCCATGGGCAAACACCTTTTTCTTGGCCAATGCTCCACAACCAGACGTGGCAAGTGTTGGTCCAGGACACTCATGACCACACGAGACAAACAGGCAACAGCACAGACAGCACACGCTTGACAAACAACATGACAGCATTATAAAACTTCAACACTTAACCTCTCGTGTGTACCGTATAGTCTCGCATAAAAGTCAAGGCTTGCTAAAGTGAAGTTGAGGGTGGCGACTTTCACAGGGATGGTACTTTTGGGGAATTTTGATTTATTCTTCAATTTAAGGGACTGGTAAGGTTAAGGGCCCAGCAAGTTTGAGGTGCCAATAAATTTAAGGGATTGATAAATTTAAGGGCCTGGTCACTTTGAAGTAGTACCAGTGTATTAAAGGGATTGGCAAGTTTAAAGTACCAGTAGTTTGGGATACCAGTATATTTAAGGGAGTATTAACTTTAACCCGGTAGCAGCAGGGATCATGTTTCTTAATGGTCCCTCTAAGCGGGAAAAATGAGAAAAAATCACCCCTCACACACATCATTTCATAATATAAATCAGACCATTTGTGATCAGATTATGTATCATCTATTTTGGGGGTTTATATCATGGCACAAATCTGGCCCGTCGCTGCTACACGGTAAAGCCACAAATTTGGCCCGTCGCTGCTACACGGTAAAGCCACAAATTTGGCCCGTCGCTGCTACACGGTAAAGCCACAAATTTGGCCCGTCGCTGCTACACGGTAAAGCCACAAATTTGGCCCATCGCTGCTACACGGTAAAGCCACAAATCTGGCCCATCGCTGCTACACGGTAAAGCCACAAATTTGGCCCGTCGCTGCTACACGGTAAAGCCACAAATTTGGCCCATCGCTGCTACTGGGTTAAGGGACAACTTTTACACGAATATCACTCAGCAAGTTTTGATTTATTCTTCAGTGACATCATGGCCTTGGAAATTGACTTTTATGTGAGGTGGACTTCTACACAAGTATATAAGTTACTGCATTACACTTTTACTGGTACTCGTATCACAAATGTAGTGTGGATATTTTTTTTCTTTTTTACTTAATTGCATATGAGTGTGTGTAACGAGGAGCCAAACTGCACCCAAACTAAAACAACTACTCTTGGAGGCTGGAAGGTCGACTGTTTCCTTATACACACAGGTGGAGGAAGTGTGGCTGAGGGGGTGACGAGACAGGAACTTAACGCAACGAGCAGGTGGGAAAAAAATGAAAAAAAACTTACTGGAAGACGTGGAGAGCCTACTGAACTCAAGATGCTCCTGCTTGCTGCACTGACTGGAGCAGCTGGACTGTGTGTGTGAGTGTGTGTGTGTGTGTGTGTGTGTTCCTATGCCTACCCCGCCCCTGCAGAGCTTCACATTTCGGCCTTGAGCTGCTGTTCCTCCAGGTTGCTGCCGCCCCCCGTCAGGGCTTCGGCGCCTAGAGGATGTTTGCCCAGGTCGTCCTTGAAGGCGATGAGGCCGAGGTGGGCGTGGGAGGCCTCGTTGAGGGCGCGGGAGGTGATGCAGGCACGGTACTGGTCGGCGGAGAGGGAGGTGGAGCACTCCTTGGGGTGCCACAGGTGGAAGATGCCCGGGTCCGTGGCGCGGATCACAGACAGGCGGGACTTGACGTACCTGCGGCCACGGGGGGAGGGTCAGTAACACGGGATTATATGCACAGCTACACACACCGAGGAGTCCATTCTAGACTTGACACTCGCACACACTCTCGGGCATCAGCCAGGACTGTAGGGCGCCGGGAGCTTGAACCTGAATGACTGCTTAACTCGTGAAATATCAATTAGAAGATTATCCTGTTAGACATCATACCATGGACACTGGGTAAAAAATAGCATTGGTGCTCAATTCGCGTGAAGCACTGAACCACTATGGAACGAATCGAAATGCGTATGTCCAACCTATTACACATCTAAGGCTCCAGCATATTGTGACCTCAGCTTTTCTGCTTTATCTGCTGCACTGAGTTTACTACTACTACTACTATTACTGCTGCTACTACTACTACTACTACTATTCCTACCACCACTACTATAATTACCAACAACAACAGTCACCCCTCACTTGCGGTAGAGCAGGACGTCCTCGCCGCCCCAGCCGATGATGTCCTCGTCGAAGCCCTGCACGCTGAGGAAGTCGGAGCGGTACTGGCAGGTCATCCCGTAGCCGAAGTCCCGCCAGAAGCCCGTGTCGCGCGAGATCACCAGCTGGTCCAACTCCTGCCGGCCAGACACAAGTTACTCGGAGAACACATCAAGCTCCTACTCTGCCTCTTCTTATCTCCTTTTACTCTACGATCACGAATCAGCAAGACACACACGAGTCTCCAAAATGATAATGTTTATGAGCTGTATATATGTCCCTTGATTAAAAGCTGTATATAAGTCCCTTGATTAAAAACTGTGTGTATGTGGCCTTTAATTAAAAAAAGTGCTCCTCCTCCTCCTCCATCTCTTTTTATCGTTCTTTCCTTAGTCTAAGATCACGACTCAGCAAGACATCTACGAGTCTCTTCAATATTATACCGTTAATGGTTCAACTCCTGCCGACACAGCAGTCACCCGCGGAACACATGAAGGGAAAGTGCAGCCAGTAAATATTGAATGCACGCGACAAGCTTAGTTATGGTGAATCACATTTACTGAAAGCCAACACTTCACACTCTCTCTCTCGAGTAAAGTTATAATACAATCTAGATTTATATTATATATGTTTGCGACGCACAGATTCAAACATTCACAGGCAGCTGACATCACTTTGCTCATTTTTTTTGTTGATGAAACTTATGTTATTCAGAGTAACACGGTGGACCCAACTTTCCTGCAACCGCCGTGGGCGGCCTAAAAACACACTCAACATTGGAGAACAACAAGTTTTCCTCAGTCTAAACAACATTACAGGACGTGCGGGAGTTCAGTGCCTTCCCACAGCCTGGCCGAGTATCCCCGATCCCTCTACGGGTATGTGGCCCCAGTTAAGACGCTCGACTGTAGCTCAGGAACTATCCATGGGGTGTTCTGGGAAATGCCCTCATCGTGATTCCCATTCAAAATTACCCACTGGTTCTCTATTCATCCCGTACTTATCCTAACGTAACCTGACCGGCACATACCAGTAGAGATCGGGTATACACATCCCGCGATATATACCCCCCTGTGCCTGGGGGTGCACGCACCTGCGGCACGGCCTTGCCCTGCAGTGGGTACACCATGTGGGGGTTGTAGAGCGAGAACACCACCGGGTAGTAGACGGAGCGGCCCGGCGCGGCGTTGAGGCGGCATCGCTCCAGGAAGCGAGTGCTGAACACCACGTCCACGTCACACATGAACAGCAGAACGTCGCCCTTGGACCAGTGCGTCGCCCCGACCTGCAGCGGCACACAGACAGGCATACATGCACACTTCAGTAAGCACCATACACAGAACTTATATTACTAGCACGGCAACCAATAATTCACCTCCTGTCCGTCCGTCCCTTATAATGGCATCGCGGCATACACTGGGGGTCGTATTTTAAAACAATTCGTCGCCCAAGTTCACATATTTGACATGGCTTTCGTAGGAGCTGTAGGCCTTTCCAGGGGTAGTTTTATGACCCTGGTGGTGGTGTGACCTTTCTTCTGTGCCATGAACCTTAAAAAACACTCATGAAAACTAGATTGATCCCCTCTTTGACCTTTAGAAATAGCTGTTGTGAGAAGCGGCGGTGTCTTAAAATACGCCCCTGGACCCCTTCCCTCCGCAGCCCCGTCCTTCGTGTAACAGTAAGACCAGCAAGGTACTTTTCTTTAGCTAAGTACGATAATGCTCAAGCCTGTTATGTTGGATGCGGTAAACGATAGTCACTGAGAGTATCTATAGAGTGCAAAGCCTCTACCAATCTACTTACACTTTACTCACATTCTAATTGCGAGAGGGAAGAGATATATATAGTGCTTAGCGTTAGCATAAAGGAAGAACAACGGGAAGGAAAGTGACAGGGAGTAGCTTCCAGACATTTCTGATAAACTGACCTCTGAATATTTGGAGACTTACTTTACTTTCATCCTTCAAGCACTATATTTTCTTCAAAGATAGAGAGTTATTTAGACTGAAGTGACCTACGGATATTTGGAAACATACCCTTCGTTCATCCTCTACACACCATCTTTTCTTTAGAGACAGAGAGAGATAGTTAGAGAAAGATATAGATAGATAGATAAATGGGAAGACAGAGATAGAGCAAGCAACCAACATCGACCTCCAGCGCCTTGCCCCGTGGAGAAATACAGATAAACATAAGAACATAAGAACAAAAGAACGCAGGAGTCTGCAAGGGGCCGGTAGGCCTGTACGAGGCAGCTCCTTTGACCCTAAGCTCCCGTGTATCTAACCCCACCTAATATCGCTGTCCATGAATTTATCTAGTCTATTTTTGAATGTGACAATTGTATTGGCACTCACCACTCATCCACCACCCTATTAGTAAACCAATTTTGCCTATGTCCCTGTTGAATCTGAATTTATCAGTTTAAACCGTTACTTCGTGTCCTACCGGTTCTCTTACCAACAAAACCTTATGAATGTCTCCCTTATTAAAGCCCTTCATCCATTTATAAACCTCGATCATGTCTCCACGCACCCTTCGCCTTTCTAGAGAATGCAAGTTTAACTGTTTGAGTCTTTCCTCGTATGGCAAGTTTCTCAACCCCTGAATCATCTTAGTCATCCTCCTCTGCACCGATTCTAACATTTTGATATCCATTCTAGAGTAGGGGTGACAGAACTGAACCGCATAGTCAAGATGAGGTCTAACTAATGCTAAATATAGTTTGAGGAAGACTTCGGGCTTTCAGGCTTACGCTCCTTGAAATAAATCCCAGTACCCTATTAGCTCGATTTCTAGCTTGAATGCATTGTGCCCTTGGACGGAGATCAGAGCTCACTAAGACCTGTCATTTAAGCAATAGTTATGTGAGGGTTGTTCTTACACTCAGAATACTGCACTTCCCTACATTGAACTCCATCTGCCATTTATCCGCCCAGTCATATAATCTGTTGAGTTCACCTTGGAGAATACTAGCGTCCTGATCCGACTCAATTACTCTACCGATCTTGGTATCATCTGCAAATTTACTAACATCACTACTAATTCCTGTGTCTAAGTCATTGATATAAATAATAAACAAAAGTGGACCTAATACCGAACCTTGTGGGACCCCACTCGTAACACATCCCCAGTCAGATCTTTTACCATAGATAGATAGATAAAGATAGACAAATACACAAATATATTAGAAGAGGGAGAGAGTGACCCTCCACCCACCTGCAGTGCCTTGCCCCTGGATAAATATAGATACAGATAGATAGATAGGCAAATAGATAGATAGACAAACAGATAGAGCCCCCCAGCCCCTACCTGCAGCGCCTTGCCCCTGGATAAATATAAATACAGATAGATAGATAGGCAAATAGACAGACAGATAGACAAACAGACAGAGCCCCCCCAGCCCCTACCTGCAGCGCCTTGCCCCTGGAGAAGGTCTCGTTGAGGGTGAGGAGCTTGATGTGCCTGAACTTGGCTTCCTTGGAGGCTGACGTGATGATGTTTCGCACCTCCTGCAGCCCCTCGTGGCCGAAGTACACCACCGTCAGGAAGAGCCGGCGGTCGTGGCGCAGGATAAGGCTTCCCAGCTTGTCCATGAAGCCTCGGAAGGTGTCGATCCGGCCAGACAGCGGCAGGATGATGTTGATCTGAAGGAGGCGCGGCAGGGAGGGAGGAGGTGATTAGCAAGTGGTTTAATTATATGATGTTGATCTGAAGGAGGCGCGGCAGTGAGGGAGGGGGTGATTAGCGAGTGGTTTAATTATGGTCATACGAAATCAGGAAAATAATGAAAAAAACACACACTCTCTCTCTCTCTCTCTCTCTCTCTCTCTCTCTCTCTCTCTCTCACCATCTGGCGCGTGGAGTGCGGGTCTCGGGTCACCACGGTCAGCGGGGCGAAGGGCCGCATGAGGGTGACGGTGCGGTACTGGTGCCAGGATTGGTTGGCCTGGCGGTCGTGGAACACCAGCTCGTACTGCGTTCCGCTCGTGGCCACCGTGCGGTACATGCCCTCCACGAAGTCGTCCACGCTGAACCTGCCGAGGGAGGGGGGGGGGACGGGGGTTAGGGGTCGTATTTTAAAACATTTCGTCGCCCAAGTTCACATATTTGACATGGCTTTCCTAGGAGCTGTAGGCCTTTCCAGGGGTAGTTTTATGACCCTGGAGGTAGTTTGACCCTTCTTCTGTGCCATGAACCTTAAAAAACACTCATGAAAAACAGATTGATTCCCTCTTTGACCTTTAGAAATAGTTGGTCTCTACTAAAACCTCTCTTATCTACTGTCACCATTTTTATCACTGTCACCATCACCACTAACACCTCTACTAACACCTCTCTAATCACTATCATCACTATTATTATCACTACGCCACCATCACCACTAAGGTCTCTACTAAAACCTCTCTACCATATCCCCGCACCTCTCTTACTTGTATACTTTTCGCCCCAGCGTTGTCGAAAGGTCAACAAACAACACCTAAGAGTGATCAGAACGACAAACTAAGATGCAAAACGACCGCCAAAACCACGCAGACACAATATACACGGACAGGGAAGAAAGAGAGAGAGAGGGAGAGGGAGAGAGAGACACGACCTTGCATGCTTCCCTACCCGATAACGGAAAGGAAAACTATAAAACCCCCAATAAAACCCCAATAAACAGCAGTTACACGAACGTAGAAGGAACAAATAAAGAGGTTGAGACAAAGACGGATCTAAAGAGCGTCAAAGGCCATTAGGAGAGTCAAGGGGAGTCTTTAAGAGGCGTGCGATAGCTCATACGTCTTGTAAGTGAGGCTCGTCTGACCAGTGTTTCTCGTGACTAGGGGTGATGGAGGGCCTGCGGTGAGGGTCTGAGGAACTCGTGAGTGACCTTTGGTGAGGGTCTTGCTTTCTGATAAGGTCTGTGGAGGGTTGGTTTGTAGGGTGTTAAAGACTTGTTGTGTCCATAGTTACGCCCGCTTAGGTACTGTCTGTGGTTTATATATGTGGTGTATGTCTGTGGTTATGCTGTCTCTGGCTTTAGTTTATGGTTTATATCTATGGTTAGTGTCTGTGGTTTGTCTGGTGTTACTGTCTGTGATTTCGCGTCGTTGGTAAGTCCTCTGTAAGGTCTGTGAGTGTTCTGCGGCTGAAGAGGTTTTGAATCAATAGTTCACCGAAGGAGAGAAAGCCTATCCTTTTCGCTCCCTATGACCTCTGATTCCCACGGCGATCACAGAGGGGAGAGCGGGAGGGGATGGAGAGGAGGAAAGGAACGGCTACAGACACGCCTTCCCACGCGAGTCAGTCAAAGTTGGTGTGAAATCCCCGAAGACTTTCCTAACAACCAGGCAACGTGACATGAGAGGCAAATCATAACAAGTCTTTCATCTATCAGCCTCTTACGTGTGTGTGTGTGTGTGTGTGTGTGTGTGTGTGTGTGTGTGTGTGTGTGTGTGTGTGTGTGTGTGTGTGTGTGTTCGCCCCGTTCCTGCACTCCACATTCGTTTTAATTGATAGCGAAGGCGGAGGGAAAATGCAGCCCTCCCGAAGCCATAATGAAGCCTCCACAGCGACACTCAACACAAGGCGAGTGTCTGGGTACGCGGAACCTCTCTGTATAGGCTCTGGAGGGGATCCGATTCTCCTCTGAAGGCGGCCCATTCAGGACCAGCAAGAGCAATACAAGAGGATAGTTTTGGTGTTAAGAGGATGAGGAGGAAGAGGAGGAGGAGGAGAGAGACGGGGTGAGCTGAGGTGGAGAGAATAGAAAGGGGAATGGAAGAAGGAATGGAGGGAAATAAAGAGGGCAAAGAGGAAAGGGAAGAGGTGAAGAGAGAGAGAGAGAGAGAGAGAGAGAGAGAGAGAGAGAGAGAGAGAGAGAGAGAGAGAGAGAGAGAGAGAGAGAGAGAGAGAGAGAGAGAGAGAGAGAGAGAGAGAGTATAATCCACAACGCAACGGTATTATGTGAGAAAACAAGGAAGGAATTACCAACATGAATCTCTATGCGGCAGAGCAGGTGAACTTTTGCCTTAATACCCACCAAAAGCACACCGCTTGACTTGGCCGGAGAGAAAAAAAGAAAAAAAAAAGTTGAATAATTATAGGTACACAACACCCGGCGTGGAAGCCCAGACAGATAAACAGACAGACGGGCTAATCTCAGGGACGCCCGCATGATATCTTCTGTTTAATTATTACTTTTTCTTTATCTATTTTCCTTGTGAGTCGAGTGTGTGTGTTTGTGTGTGTGTTGAATGCCTCCAGGAAGCGGTGTTGTATGTAACATTGTATAACCCCAAGGCTGAACAACTATACAAGAACAACAACAACAACAACGCGTAGATCAACTTTAACAGCAGTATAGTTGAGTAAATTCAACTTGCCAGGGTCGTATTTTAAGAGATTTCGGCGCCCAAGAACACATATTTGACAAGGCTTTCGTAGGAGTTGTGGGCATTTCCTTGAGTAGTTGTATGCCCCTGGTGGTAGTGTGACCCTTCTTCTGTAACATGAACCTAAGAAAACTTATATTTGACAAGGCTTTCGTAGGAGTTGTGGGCATTTCCTAGAGTAGTTGTATGCCCCTGGTGGTAGTTTGACCCTTCTTCTGTAACATGAACCTAAGAAAACTTATATTTGACAAGGCTTTCGTAGGAGTTGTGGGCATTTCCTAGAGTAGTTGTATGCCCCTGGTGGTAGTGTGACCCTTCTTCTGTAACATGAACCTAAGAAAACTTATATTTGACAAGGCTTTCGTAGGAGTTGTGGGCATTTCCTAGAGTAGTTGTATGCCCCTGGTGGTAGTTTGACCCTTCTTCTGTACCATGAACCTAAGAAAACTTATATTTGACAAGGCTTTCGTAGGAGTTGTGGGCATTTCCTAGAGTAGTTGTATGCCCCTGGTGGTAGTTTGACCCTTCTTCTGTACCGTGAAACTGAAGAAACACTCATTAGAACCCGACTGACCCCCTCTTTGACCTCTAGAAATAGCTGATGTGAGAAGCGAAGGTGTCTCATAATCCCAACCTTAGAATTTAAAACTGCATTGTCTAGAGAGGTGAAGGGTGCGCGGAGACTTGATCGATGAAGGGCTTTAAGGAGGGGCGAGTTAATAAGGTTTTGGTGGTAATAAAAAGCCTGGTAGGACACGTAGCAATGAGTTTAAGTTGGATAAATGCAGATTCAACGAGGACATAGGCAAGATCTGGTTCACCAATAGAGCGGTGGATGAGTGGAACAGGCCTGGCAGTCATGTTGTGAGTCATTCCTCTCGAAATTGACCGCTCTTTTGGCCACCTCCTTGGATTCTTTTTAGGAGCAGCGAGCAGCGGGCTTTTTTTTATTATTGTTTCCTTTTTTTGTGCCCTTTACGATACATAAACAAATAAAAAAACAAGTTAAAGAAATAGATAAATAAATAACCTATGCAACGCTATAAAGACAAGGAGAGAGAGGCAGAAACTGAAGGACAGAATTCATGGATAGTGAGAGTAGGTGGGGTTAGGTTCACAGGAGCTGCCCTGTGTACACCTATACCAGCCTCCTGCAGACTCTTTACGCTCTTAAACTTCCTGACGGGTTCACTCACACCAGAGACAAACTTCAAGGAGGAGAGGACGCGTATCAAGGCTTTGCTGAGAGTGATTGAGGTTTCCAGGCGAAGCAGCGACTGGGCTTCTGTTTACCGTGTGGAGTGAGGGAGCGGTGGAGGGGTAGAGGGTGGAGAAGAGGGAAGTGAAGCAGGAGATGGTTTGGTGGAGGAGGAGGTGGAGGAGAGGAAAAGGGTAGATAAGAGAGAGGTGAAGGATGAGAGGGATTTGGTGGAGGAGGAGAAGGAGGTGAATGAGAGGATGAAGGAGTTAGAGGAGAAGGAAGACGAAGAGGAAAGTGACAAATGAGGAGGATGGAGGGAGAGAAGAAAGAGTAAAAAAAAAAGAAGGGAGGAGGCAGAGAAGGCGGAAGAAGAGACAGAAGAGGGGAGAGAAAGGAGAAAGAGACAGACAAGAGAAGGAGGGATGAAAAGCAGAGGAGGAGGAGGAGGCAGAGGAAAGGGAGAGAAACGAGGAAAAGTAAGAAGCATTGAAGAAGAGAAAAAAAAGGAAGAGGAGGTAAAGGAGAGAGAAAAGTGGAAGAAAGACGAGGAGATGGAGAGAGGAAGGAAGGAAAGAAACAATGAAGCAAAAAATGAAAGAGAAATGTGAAAAAGGGAAGCAGGAAGGTGGAGACGGCAGAACAAAGGAGAGGGAGAGAAAGGAACAACACAGGAAGGGGACAAAGCACTTCACTATAGGGTTTACATAAGAGGCGACAAGGGAGATCAGACTGAGGGAGGTGTGGTCACGGCGAGAGAGTGAAGGGGTGAACGGAAGGGCAAGACAACAACACCACCCACCCACCCACCCTCTCACCACCATCATCACCACCTATACCGCGCGCATACAAGTCACCTTCAAGTCGATTAGGGCAAGGGGGTGGGAAGGCCGAATACCTGGCGTTAAGTCTCTCCCTTGTGCGGGGTGGGGGATGTTTAGAGTGTGGGTTAAGGCAGGTGAGGGTTGAGGGGACAGGGTGAAGAGTGGGGGGTGGGGGGTAAAAGGGGTACAGCTGGTAGTAGTAGTAGTAGTAGTAGTAGTAGTAGTAGAAGTAGTAGAAGTAGTAGTAGTAGTAGTAGTAGTAGTAGTAGTAGTAGTAGTAGTAGTGGTAAAATCATTAAAAAAAACCATTAATGTTCTTTGAGACGTGGACATACGATACAGTCCTCCACACACACACACACACACACACACACACACACATACACACACGGCAAAAAAAAAAAAAAAAAAAAAAAAAAAAAAAAAATTATTTCCTCATCTCTCGTAAACAGTAATTTTCCTCTTCCCTGTACTGACACCCGGGCACGTTGATTATTATTATTATTATTATTATTATTATTATTATTATTATTATTATTATTATTATTATTATTATTTAAGATTCATGTTGTTTTTAAGGTCAATGTTACACCACTGACCCTTTATGGCGTAGTGCTGCGTATATTTGATTATTTTCTCTTATTTTGTCTTGGTCTGTTCGTACATCGTCTGCGGGGGGGACATGGTGGGAGGGGGGGTGGGGGGTGGGGTGAGGTGGGAGGAGGGATGGGGGGAGACGTGGATGCGTGATTGAGCATTGCGGGTTCCCCAGTAACAAGCCACGGGCGGTGTTATATCCATGGGGGAAGTGGAGACGGATGGGGGGGTCAGACTACGCTTCTTGTACGATAAAGAAGTAAATAAAAAAGAAAAATAGGAATAGGAACGCTTCACCCCTCCAATGCGTAAAGAAAGGAACCCACCCTGTCGACTACCTATTTTGAACCATGAATAACTTTAAATAGGAGGACTTTATTGATTTCACTCGCTCAAGGGCACGTAAGGGTGTGTATAAACTGATCGTCACGCTTCTTCTAATCTGAGTCCCGTTACGGTGAGCCTGTGAACCTCTGCCGCCCGCCTCGCCAACGACCTTCCCGCCTGAGCGATGTGTGAAGAACCCGGACCAGCCTCGGGGCACTCAGGGGCACGAGGCTGGGCCGGGAGGAAGGGCGTGAGGCTGGGGCGGGAGGGAGGGCGTGAGGCTGGGCGGGAGGGAGGGCGTGAGGCTGGGCCGGGAGGAAGGGCGTGAGGCTGGGCGGGAGGGAGGGCGTGAGGCTGGGCGGGAGGGAGGGCGTGAGGCTGGCGTGTTGCTGTGTGTTGTTAGTGTTCTTGTTCTTGTGGTTGCTCATCGAATTTGTGTGTCTGTGTTTTCTTTTTTTCTTCTTTAATGTTTCCTCCTTGTCCTCCTCCTCCTCCTCCTCCGAACAAAGCCAATGGTATGCACGAGTTCATGGCAAGGAGCTTAAAGTGTAAGACGCTGGAGGCAATGTTATCTTTATAGTCTTTTGAATCTTTTTATAGGAGCAGCGAGTAGCGGGCTTTTTTCATATTGTTGTTTCCTTTCTTTTTGTGCCCTTGAGCTGTCTCCTTTGTTGTAAAATAAATAAATAAATAAATAACTCGATGGTAAGATCACCGTGAACATGCAGTGCAGTTTTGGTCCCCTAATTACGGGAAGAACATCGACGAAAATGATCCCAACCTTGAGGGTCCCGCCGCATGAAGAACGACTCGAGCGACTCAACCTCTTTACGCGCTGGAAAAGTAGACGCTTACGAGGGGATTATGATACGGGTGTTACAGTACCAGCATTTCATCTCCTTGTCCTCCTTGTCTTTATAGTGTTGCAAAAGTCATATATCTTTATTTATTCCTCTTTTTTTATTTACTTCTGTATCGCAAAAAAAAAGCGAAGTCTGACCCCCCCCCCCCTCCCCCATCCGTCTCCACTTCGCCCATGGATCTAACACCGCCCGTGGCTTGTTACTGGGGAACCCGCATTGCTACAGTACCAGAAGTTCAGTAACGTCGATCACTCCAAATTTTATGAGTTACAAACCATCTAGAAACAACGGTCTACCAATTCAATCGAGGCGATGCAATAGACTCTGGCAAGGGTTTCTTTTCATCCCGAGTCATTCGACACTGGAACAACCTCCCTCTAGAAGTAGTAAGTGCGGAAACCATAAACTTAAAAAATCGCATAGACCGTTACTTCGTTGCAATAGGGCTAGACTGAACACACGTCCCGAGGTGTTTTGGAATGCTCCGCGGCACCAAGGGACTGTCGAGTAGATTATATGACCAGAGCGGGCAACCTCGTAATGAGCTAATAGCCTTACTGTTGCCTGTCTTTCCATGTATCCACTTTTCCCCCTCCTCCTTCTCTTCCTTCCCCTGGTAGGTTCGCACGCCTCCATGGTGATACACAACGCACCGCTTGAATTAAGGGAGGCCGGAAACCACAGTGAAGGACGGCAAGACAGTGAAGGTATAATCGCTCCGTCATTCCGCCTTCCTCCTTCTTAGGCAATATCTACGTCTTTCTATCTATCTAGCTATCTGTCTATCTAAATCTACCTAGTTGTTAGTTTGCCTCCCCATCCTCCCTGAAAATCTATCTATCTGTCTACATCCATCTACCTGTCAGTTTGTTTTCTTCCCTGCCTCGGTGTTTCTCTACCTGTCTAAATCTACCTGCGTACCCATTAAGTATTGCAACAAAACACCTATTTACTACTACTACTACTACTACTACTACTACTACTTCCACCACCACCACTACTGCTACATACCTTTCCCACATCCACACCACCATAAAAACAACATTCCACTCTTAAAATCTGAAGAGCAGCCAACCCCTTCTTCCCTTTCCCTTCCCTCCCCGTCCCTTACCAACCCCTTCCCTTTCCTCCCTTACCCCTTCCCCGTTCCTACCTTTCCATTTTCTTACCAAACCCTTTCTCCCTTCCCTCCACTTCGCTTCTCCTTCCCATTCCTACCCTTCCCGTCCCTTACCAACCCTTACCCTTTCTCCCTTCCCTCCACTTCGCTTCTCCTTCCCATTCCTACCCTTCCCGTCCCTTACCAACCCTTTCCATTTCCTCCCTCCTGTCCCTTCGCTTCCCCCTCCCGTCCCTACCCTTCCCCCCTTCCCTCCCGTCACTTTTCCTCTTCCCGTCTCTTACCAACCTTTTCCATTTTCTCCCTCCTGTCCCTTCGCTTCCCCTCCCCCTTCCTACCTTTCCATTTCCTCCTCCTCTCCCGTCCCTTACCCAACGTCTTCCCTTTCCTCCCTCCCGTCCCTTATAAACACTTTCCCTTCCCTCCCGTCACATCTCCATCCCTTTCCTAGCCTTTCCGTCCCTTAATAACACTTTCTTCACGCCTTTCCTCTCTCCCCGCCCGTCACTTTCCCGCCTTCCCCCTCTCATCCCTTCCTTCACATCGCTTCATCTCCTCTCATCCCTCTCCTTCGACCCCCTTCCCTCACCTGGCGGGCACGGGGGTGTTGAGGTGGTCGAGGGCGGCGGTGAGGGCGGCCAGGATGTCTCGCCTCTTAAAACCAATCGGCTTTTCCACCACCCGCTTCCCGAGGCCCAGCTCCGAGGGGTAGACGCGGGACCAGGTGAAGTGAGAGAAGGGGATCACCTCGTACCTGCGGGAGGGGAAAGGTGAGGTTAGGTTAAGGAGTTTCTTTTGAGTGTTACCTTGTCTAAGTGTGTGTGTGTGTGGGTGGGTGGGTGGGGGAGGGAGCGTGTATATTACTGTGTGCTTGTTAGGTAAGTTTTATTTTTTTACTTGTGTGTGTGTGTGTGTGTGTGTGTGTGTGTGTGTGTGTGTGTGTGTGTGTGTAGGGAGGTGGGAGCGTGTATATTACTGTGTGCTTGTATGGGATTTATTTTTTATTTTTTACGTGTGTGTGTGTGTGTGTGTGTGTGTGTGTGTGTGTGTGTGTGTGTATCGGCTATAGGGTAAGGCAGGCATTTTTTTGCATGTGCTTGTTAGGTTAGGTTAGGGTGTGTTGTTTGCATGGCCTAACTTGTTTACTTAATACGAGGCAGGAGTTTGTTTGTATGGGTTCAAATGACAATTAGATACCATGTCGAGTGTTTGCATCGAATCGCTTGTCCGTTCTGTTCAATCAAGAGCCGGCAGTTTGCTTGCTTAGATTCGCTTGTTTTCTAATACACAATCGGTTGTTTGCACATATTACTAAGGCCGAGTTGGAGGTTTGGTTCTAAATTACCTGTTTGTTTGTTTGTTTGTTACGAAGGAGGGAGCTTAGTGTAGTGAGCCCTGTTTGTTTGTTTGTTACGAAGGAGGGAGCTTAGTGTAGTGAGGCCTGTTTGTTTGTTTGTTACGAAGGAGGGAGCTTAGTGTAGAGAGGCCTTTGTTTGTTTGTTTGCTTTTGTTTATTTGTTTGTTTTTGATGCCGAGATGGATGTTTGCACTTACTGTTTGTTTATTACGAGGGAGGAAGCTTTGCAGTGACGCCTTTGTTTGTTGTTTTGCTTGTTTGTTGCTTTGTTTGTTTGTTTGTTTGTTTCTTTTCAGTGCGCCGTTTCTCTCTCTCTCTCTCTCTCTCTCTCTCTCTCTCTCTCTCTCTCTCTCTCTCTCTCTCTCTCTCTCTCTCTCTCTCTCTCTCTTATTTTCCTTTTCTTCCTTCTTTTTCGTCCCTTTCTTCGTCTTCTCTTCCTCCTCCTTCTCCTTCTCCTCCTCTTGTTTTTTTTCTTTTTCCCCTCATAACAGCACGAAAAAAAAAAGAAGTTAATTCTCTCTCTCTCTCTCTCTCTCTCTCTCTCTCTCTCTCTCTCTCTCTCTCTCGTCTCGGTAATGCATTTCCTCCTTCGCTTGGAGAGAAAAAGTTCCTCTTGTACAACTTCATTGTTCTTGTCTTCTCTTCTCTCTCTCTCCTCTCTCTCTCTCTCTCTCTCTCTCTCTCTCTCTCTCTCTCTCTCTCTCTCTCTCTCTCTCTCTCTCTCTCTCTCTCTCTCTCTCTCTCTCTCATACTTTTCCTCTTCAATTTTCTTTTTCCTCTTCATTTAATTATTTCCCTCCTAATTTAGTCTTTTTCCTCGTCTTCTTCTTTTCTTTTTTTTCTCTCTTCTCTCTCTTCTCTCTGTCTCTCTCTCTCTCTCTCTCTCTCTCTCTCTCTCTCTCTCTCTCTCTCTCTCTCTCATTGTAGTCAGCATACATGTTCCTAACTTTGTACGAGCCAGATTTTTTTTTCCCTTTGCAACGAATTCTGTCTTGTAATCTTTGTTTAATTAAATGTCTAGTTTTCATTTACTTTTTTTCAGGCTTAATATATTCCTCATTCAGTAATTTCTTTCTCTCTTGTATTATTAAATGTCATGTTCGCCTTTTTTTATTTACAATTTTCTCTTTTTATTATTTGGCTTCTTCGTGGTTTATTTTTATCATTTTTTTTTAATATGAAAGCATTTTGTTCCTAAGTTTGTATTGCATGATTTTTTCTTTTAATGAATTATCTCGTATTTTTCTCTTTATAAGGTCTACTTCTCCTTTTTGTTATAATACTGTGTCCGTTATCAATGTTTCTCTCCGTGTTTTCATTTCTTTTCATACTTTTGTTCTTTTTCGTAATCTGAATTCAATAGCTTTTTTGTGATCTGAATACATTTTGTCGCTTAATATTTTTCACCCCTCAGTCATTATATATTCTAAAGTAATTTCTCGTTTTACAGGAAGGTTAATTTCTTCATATGTCTTGTTCATCTTTTTGCAAAGTTAATTATCTTTCACTTTTTATTTCATTCTTCTTCTTTGTATAATTATTTTTCTCTTCTGGTCTTTACGGATATTTAGATCTTTCCCATTTTCAATCTAACATTTCCATCGTTATTAGTACAGTTTGAATCCTTTCCCATTTCCTATCTGGCATTTCCATTTTTATCTGTACAGTTTGAATCCTTTCCCATTTCCTATCTGGCACTTCCATTTTTATCTGTACAGTTTGAATCCTTTCCCATTTCCTATCTGGCACTTCCATTTCTATTTGTACACTTAGAATCCTTTCCCATTTCCTATCTGGCACTTCCATTTCTATTTGTACACTTAGAATCCTTTCCCATTTCCTATCTGGCATTTCCATTTTTTTTTGTACACTTAGAATCCTTTCCCATTTTCTATCTGGCACTTCCATTTCTATTTGTACACTTAGAATCCTTTCCATTTTCTATCTGGCACTTCCATTTCTATTTGTACACTTAGAATCCTTTCCATTTTCTATCTGGCACTTCCATTTCTATTTGTACACTTTGAATCCTTTCCCATTTCCTATCTGGCATTTCCATTTTTATTTGTACACTTTTGAATCCCTTCCCATTTTCTATTGCTATTTTTTTTTTTATTTGAATTATCTGTTTTATTCCATTCTCCTTTTCTATGTAACTTTCCTTTTATATTTTCATTGTTTTCTTTCCTAATTTTTATGTCCATTTATTTGTCAAGTTTAAATCCTTCCCCTTTTTCTGCCTTCCTATTCTTTTCTATATTTGTGTTATTCTTTTTTTCTCCTTTCTCCTTTTCTAACTACCTCATCTACCTATATTTATTTGTATTATCTGTTTTTCTCCTTTACTCTTTTCTATCTCGGTTCTCTTTTTTATTTTTCTTCTTTGTTTTGCTTCTTTTCCATTTTTGTTCATCTCGCTCTTCTATCTTTATCTCTGTTGTTGTTGTTGTTCTTCTTCTTCTTCTTCTTCTTCTTCTTCTTCTTCTTATCATTACTATCATCACCATCATCCTTTTTTTCCTTCTTCTTCTTTTAAGTCTTTTTTACCAATCAATTACCTGTTTATCTCATTCTTTTTTCTTTCTTTCTTTCGTCTTGTCCTTCTTCTTGTTCTTCTTCTCCTTTTCCCTTATCTATCTAACTCTTCTTTTAATTTCTATCGTTTGTTTTCTCCTTTCCTCTTTTCTATCTACCCCTTCTACTTTCATTTTTATTTTGTTCTGCTTCTTTCTCATTTTCCATCTCCCTCTTATTTTTTTTCCTTTATTTTCCATTTCTTTGTTTTCCCTCCTCGTCGTCGCCTCGTTCCGCGCATCTCGCCGTGCGTTTTAATTACCTTCATTTCCTTTTTAATTAGCTTTTTTTGGGGCTTCCATTTACCTAATTTTGCCTCGTGCTTCCATCGCCCTTTGTTTGCTGAGTCAATGCCGTCTCTCTCTCTCTCTCTCTCTCTCTCTCTCTCTCTCTCTCTCTCTCTCTCTCTCTCTCTCTCTCTCTCTCTCTCTCTCTCTCTCTCTCTCTCTCTCTCTCTCTCTCTCTCTCTCTCTCTCTCTCTCTCTTGTCCATCCGCGTTCTACCTTTCATTCTGACATTCTCTAAATACGTCGTAATTATTATTATTATTATTATTATTATTATTATTATTATTATTATTATTATTATTATTATTATTATTATTATCATTACTATCATCACCATCATCCTTCTTCTTCTTCTTCTTCTTCTTCTCTTCTTCTTTTTATTATTATTATATTTTCTTTCTATCCCTTTAATTCTGTTCATCATTAGAATATTTCCTCAATCACTGACCTACTTATTTTTATTCTATTTTCGAGCTAAACAATTTTCGAGTCGTTATTTCACTCTAGTTTCGGATGGTTGTGAAAATCCAGCTCCAATCCACTCGTGAGGTTGTCCCCGCGGCGCAGAGCTGGACGAATATATATTTTGATTAATTTTCCGCACGCAAACTTTTCTTCCTGGCGCGCCGAATCTACTTTTTAACGGCCACGGCACAAGCCCATTTTTCGTCCCCTGTTCGCATCCACGTCCTACCTCGCTGGTCAGATTTTTACCTTATCATATATATTAATCTACCTCGGGGGGGAAACATTCACTTAATCAACTTTCTCTCCTAAGCACAATGATTTTAATTACTATGTTCAGCAGTGTATTGATTTCTATATCCGATCATTTATTTTGTTTGTTTGTTAGTTTATTATTGCTACTTTTTTTTAGTGTTGTGGTGTAATATAAGCTTAACAGGATCATGGTGTGTGTGTGTGTGTGTGTGTGTGTGTGTGTGTGTGTGTGTGTGTGTGTGTGTGTGTGTGTGTGTGTGTCCTTCAACTTTTTACTAATTCTCGTTTTTTCCTTTTCATCACAAACTAAACTAAACTTCTAATGAATTTAATACCACATAATTATTATACCAGGAGGAGGATTTTTCTTTTTAACGTTTACTCTTTTTTTTTTTTTGTTCTACCTGTCGTGTATTGATTATAATATCGAGATGAGTCAATCCCCGCTGCCCCCTTCCCCCTCCTACCCCCTCTCTCCCCCCTTACGGTCGAGGTACATTTTAAAGATGTCGTGAAGCCTCTTGTGTGTGTGTGTGTGTGTGTGTGTGTGTGTGTGTGTGTGTGTGTGTGTGTTCAGGTGGGAGGTGAGCGAGTATACCTGGCGAAGAGGAGGACACACACACACACACACACACACACACACACCATTCAGGAAGCGTCTGTAACAAAGCGAACTTGCAAGACTTAACAAAAACAAGACTGAGAATAACCTGATCTTGGGAGCAGCGACGTGCAAGTTGTCTCTCGTCTGAACTCTTCCGGTCTCCTGAGGTGCCTTGCGTAACTATCGCCTGTTTTCTGATGCTTTTGTGTTCGGAGTCTTCGTGTGCATGATGGAAATCGTCCCTGTTGTGCAAGAGAAGGGTATCTGGACACCTCTCCTCCCGAAATTGACCTCTCTTTCGGCCACCTCTTTGGATTCTTTTTGTGAGCAGCGAGTAGCGGGCTTTTTTTTTTTTTTTATTATTGTTTACTTTTTTTGTGCCCTTGAGCTGTCTCCTTTGTTGTAAAAAAAAAGTACTCTCAGACGTGTCAGCCTCTCACATCAATCGATTAATCAAAGGGGGCATACGTCGGTGGGCGCGTTGTTTCGCCTACCTTACGCGCAAGTCTCCATGCAGGCCCCCTTCCCATCCTAAGAAAATGGGATAAGATTAACAAGTTTCGTTAATTTCGTTGTATTTAAAGTGACGTTGACAGCTAACACGGCCAAACGTTTCCGGGACAGCAACACAACGAGAAAAAATATAATTAGCTTGTTGAAGATGAAAACAACAACAGCAGTTACGTAATAGACAATGAGATGGGATTACTATCAAGGAATAAAAACAACAACAACAACAGCACCCGTTACGTAATAGGCAATGAGATGGAATTACCATCAAGGAATAAAAACAACAACAACAACAACAGCATCAGTTACGTAATAGACAATGAGATGGAATGACTATCAAGAATAAAAACAACAACAACAACAGCACCAGTTACGTAATAGACAATGAGATGGAATTACTATCAAGGAATAAAAACAACAACAACAACAGCATCAGTTACGTAATAGACAATGAGATGGAATTACTATCAAGGAATAAAAACAACAACAACAACAGCATCAGTTACGTAATATACAATAAGATGGAATTACTATCAAGAATAAAACAACAACAACAGCACAAGTTAATATACAATGAGATAGGAATAAAAAATAATAAAAAAAATAAACAATAGAAAAACGCGATTGGTACCCGTCCAGGACTCGCATTTCCTTCGATCCGTCACGCTGAGCAGCCATTCCACGACATGTCAACGAGAACTCGAGTGACGTGAAACTCGATGCGTCCTATCACCTTACACACACACACACACACACACACGTTTACAAGCCTACCTGAGGATATAAATTTCCTTGAAAGCTTAGAGCAATATACATACATACATACATACATACATACATACATACACACACACACACACACAAACACACACATAATGGAAAAGTTGTGTTTGTTCGTTTTTTTGTGTGATGAGAAAAAAAAAAATCCAGATAAATATGAAGATAAAAATATGAAGAAGGGTTAAACACACACACACACACACACACACACACACACACACACACACACACACACGAGATCGATGGCGTCTAAGGGGGAACTTATGCAATGTTGATAAGATTGTTTGTTTCTTCATTGTATTTTCGAATCATATTATAACAAAGAAAAACAGTTTGGGTGCTGGAAATCAATCATAGAAACATACTCGTAATCGATTCTGCGCCCCAAACAACCTCAGTAATACTTAACGCGGGGTGAGCTTTCTTTGGCCATTGAAATAAAATCAAATAAATAAACGAAAACAAAAATATACTAATTCGTAAAAAAAAAAATATAGATGAATCCGTATCAGTATGGGGTGAGCTTTCTTTTGGCCATTGAAATAAAATAAAATAAATAAACGAAAACAAAAATATACTAATTCGTAAAAAAAAAATATAGATGAATCCGTATCAGTATGGGGTGAGCTTTCTTTTGGCCATTGAAATAAAATCAAATAAATAAACGAAAAAAAATATACTCATTCGTAAATAAATAAAAAATATAAATGGATCAGTATTTGAGGGAACTTTCTGATGGCGAATTGAATTAACCACTAGTTGTTGTTGTTGTTGTTGTTGTTGTTGTTGTTGTTATTATTGTTGTTGATGTACTGATTTTGGCAACCGTCCTTGGCTTATCGCTTTCCACATCTGTAATACGTTTTTTGTTTCTTTATTTCTGACTAAGTGTTGAATCGTAGTAGAATTCTCGCTATACACTCTCTACTCTCTCTCTGTCTGTCTCTGTGTCCGTGTCTGTCTGTCTCTCTCTCTCTCTCTCTCTCTCTCTCTCTCTCTCTCTCTCTCTCTCTCTCTCTCTCTCTCTCTCTCTCTCTCTCTCTCTCTCTCTCATACACCGCTTGTTCCTGCAGGCTTCCATCAGGTCTTGGGTTGCTCGGAAATGAAGCCTCTTGTGTCTCGCCGAATGCAATACCAGAGCCTGTGTTGATTCCAGGTGTGTGTGTGTGTGTGTGTGTGTGTGTGTGTGTGTGTAGTCGCAGTAAGTAGCGTAATTATCTTTTTTTTATTTTATACATCGGGAGTACAAGATTGAATATACTTATTTTAGAGAGAGAGAGAGAGAGAGAGAGAGAGAGAGAGAGAGAGAGGTGGAGAACGTTAGGAAAGACAATTGTTCTGCACTGAGTTACTAATAAATCAACAAAATACGATAACAATGATGCTGTTGATGATAATGATAATAATGATAATGATGACGACGAGGATGACAATGACGATTACTAAGTTCAGTCTATTTGGGCGTCAGTAACAAAGCCACATCTGCACTCACTCGTTGTTGAGGGAGATGCCTTGCGTGATCTCCGACTGGGCCACTTGGTGCTGGATTACGGCCGCGCACGCACCATCCACCGGCACCACCTGGCTGCTCGCGTTGCTGCCTCCACCTCCTCGCTGACCACCTCCTCCTCCGCCACCTCCACCATTCTTCCCCGCTGCGCCGCCGCCTTCAGACGACTCCACCTCCGTCGCCCCTGGAAGAGAGAGACACATGAGGATTAGTGACTCAGGATCTTAGTGAGTCAGAGGAAGTCTAGGAACACAGATACATGAGGATTAGTGACTCGGCATTTAGTGAGTCAGAAGAATCATAGTAAATTGGGTCAGTCAGTCAATGGGTCAGTCAGTCAATGGGTCGGTCAGTCAGTCAGTCAGTCAGTCCGTCAGTCCTTGTTGTTACTTCATAGCCCGCTCCAGAACACACTTTACCTTTCTCCATTTTCTTACGCCGAGGAACAAAAGACAGGAGAACGCACCGTGAAGGAGCTAAAAGTTTCTTCGTCAAGTCACTCAGCCAAGGACGCCCTCCCGTGCACACTCTGTCAAGGGCGGCACCAACAGCACCAGCTCGCCTTTTTTTGCCTCGCTTTGTTAATCTCCGCTAAAATTCCTCGGCCCTAAGAGAGCAGTGCCTCGGGAGCGTCGGGGCAAACAGCGAGGCTCATGCAAACACCCGAACCCCCGCTGCGCCAAATTAGACCCGCGTAGAGTTTGACGTTACAGTGTGCTTAAGTTAAACGGGAAGGGCAAACGCACACGCACACACACACACACACACACACACACACACACACACACACACACACATAAAATTAATCAGAGTGTGTCAATAGTGTATATAAATTTAAACATATATACGAAAACGAAGCTAAAATATAAGAGATTAGGAAGTTGATATTAGTGTCTTTAAGTGATACGGGAAGGGCGAACACACACACACACACACACACACACACACATGGAATCAAAGAAAGAAAAAGTGAATTCGAGTGTGCCAATAGTGTAGAAAAGTAAGTCAAACATTGATGCGAGTATTGAGGTAAAGTACGAGAGATCAAGAACTTGACGCCATTCCGCTGAAAGATAAAAAAAAAAGGAAGGGACGAAAAAAAGGGAAAACCAGAAAATTGAAATAGATAAAGAATAAGTAAAAACGCATGAAAAAGTGAGAATCAAGAAGTAAGTTAGACATTTATACGAAAACTGAACTAAAATACGAGAAACTACGAAACGGAGCGAATATAAAAAATGACAGCAACAAAAAGATTAGGTAGAAAAACAGCGAAAAGATAAGAAGAATAAGGTTAAACATTTATACGAAAACTGAACTAAAATACGAGAAATTACGAAACGGAGCGAATATAAAAAATGACAGCAACAAAAAGATTAGGTAGAAGAACAGCGAAAAGATAAGAAAAATAAGGTTAAACATTTATACGAAAACTGAGGTAAAATACGAGAAACTACGAAACGAAGCGAATATAAAAAATGACAGGAACAAAAAGATTGGGTAGAAAAACAGCGAAAAGATAAGAAAAATAAGGTTAAACATTTACACGAAAACTGAGGTAAAATACGAGAAACTACGAAACGAAGCGAATATAAAAAATGACAGGAACAAAAAGGTTAGGTAAAAAAACTACGAAAAGGCGAGGAAAAAAAAGTTATCATCATCATCATCGTCATCGTCAGCACAAAGAACACGCACGCTCAGGACCTCCTCCGAAAATGAAGCACTTCTAGAATTTCGACACGACCGGCTTGGCTTATAACGTCCACGGCCGCCACGGACACGAACGAACACGGACTGGATTGCCTGAAGCGGGAATTCCCAGGTGAGGCGGGAGGGAGGGTTTGTTCAAGGCACAGCCGACATATGCAGCGAGATCGTGTAATTAATTTCTGGTAATGAATCGACCTTTTGCTCCCGACACCCTGCAGCGCCCTTTCCAATACCCGACGGCGACGCGCGGGGAGATGATGTAGGAAGGGCGAGTGTACGAGTATTTCCATAGTCCTCCTGTAACAAATTATGCTCGTGATATGTAGCACTATATCATTAGCACGATGGTGGAGTCAGCTTACCTAAGTGATATATGGTAGTTCGCTAATATCGGTTTAGAGTCCGTACATATTTTTTTATCCAATTCTTTTTGTCTATTTGTTTATTCGTTTAGTTCCATTTCTCTATTGTTATTGGCATGCTTGAATATACTCCTCCGTCAGAATACAGTGGTGCATATCATTGTTCTCGTCCACCCCGCTGGCCTTGACTAGAATAACATAACAATGAACTGAAAACCTGAAAATCCGCCTCCTCTTTTGACGCCATCAACTCAAGGTCCCGCCCACTATCTTTCGGAGGCCGCGGGGGTGCCTGGCGATCGCGAGTCTATCACGTGATGGGGCCATGGCGCATTACACACACAGGCCATCACGACTGCCTGTGTTTGTTACGCTTGTCGAGTGTTTGTGAAGTTAAATGGTCCGACCCGGGAAGGTGGCGGCAAAGTGGATATGTTCCGACAACCGCCGAGAACTTGTGCTGTGATGGCAAGATATTATTATTATTATTATTACTATTATTATTATTATTATTATTATTATTATTATTATTATTATTATTATTGTTGTTGTTGTTGTTGTTGTTGTTGTTGTTGTTGTTGTTGTTGTTGTTGTTGTTGTTGTTGTTATTATTATTATTATTATTATTATTATTTCTGCAGACAGCCACGAACTCTACAGAACAAAGACCAGACAAAGTTACACATATATTATTACCATAAATATACATAAGTGGTTGGGATAAGTAGATAAGTAGATAGATAGACATAGATAAATAGATAAACAAACAAGTAAGTAGGTAAACAGACATGGAATGACACACACAGACACACACACACACACACACACACACACACACACACACACACACACACACACACACACACAGGAACGCATGAACCCGATTGCTCCTTCCCCCCCTCCCTCCCTTCCCTCTCCCCCCCCCTGACAAAAACTATCAAGCAGGCACCAAGGACGAGACGCTGGAGATACGACACCAGGAAAGGGAATATTTGTCTTGTTTTGAACCTTGATGATACCCTGCCCCCCCCTGCCCACCCTCACCCAGCCTGCCCCTCTCTAACACTTTCTTGCCCCGTCTTTATCAAATTAATCACACAGCCTCCCCCAACCCCGCCCCGCTCCCTCTTAATTGCCCTGCCCCGTCCTCTCTAGCACTGCCTCGCCCCCCTCCTGTCCTGCCCCACTCTCTCAATCAAACTTATGACACATCTCTATATTCCTTAACCTAACCTGTTCCCATTCTCTCATGTTCTTTTCCTTACGTTTTAACCCACTTTCCCGCACCCTTCCCTTCCTGCCGTGTCTCTATCAACCTACAACACTTACAAAACCCTTATTTCATTACTATTTTTATTTTTTTAATCAAGGGTATCGTAGGAAGAGGAAGTGGATTAGTGGAGAAGGTAAAGCAAGGGGAAGTATTAAGAGTGTAGTTCCTCCTGCCTACGACTTAAAACTTTTTCAAGAGGAGAGTATCAGGGCACCTCTCTCCCGTAACTGACCTCTCTTTGGCTTCTCGTTCTGTTTTCTATGATTGGGGCAGTGTTTAGCGGGTCTTTTTGTTCCTGTTTTTATTTCTTGAACTTGAACGGCCTCCTTTGATGTGAAAAAAAAGTATACAGAGATGTGGCGTTATAATCTTCTCTGTCTCACACTGCTATTTTCTACTCCTACCCTCCTGCCCGTCTCCTTTTATCCTATACCGTACATGCAACTCCCGCCTACTCCCACCCCGCTAACCTTTGCCACGCCCACTTCCTCTTACATACAATGCTTCCAAAATATCCTTCCCTCCTAACCCTGTACTTTCCTTTGACCTCTCTCCTCTGTCCCTATTCGCCTTTCCTATATACATACACCGTGAATGCAACTCCCGCCCACTCCCACCCACCTGACCTTTGCCACGCCCAGTTCCTTCAACATACACTACCAAAATATCCTTCCTTCCTATCTCAGTACTTTCCTTTGTCCTCTCTCCTCTGTCCCTATTCGCCTTTCTTATGTACACACCGTGAATGCAACTCCCGCCCACTACCACCCCGCCACGCCCAGTCTCTCTCTCTCTCTCTCTCTCTCTCTCTCTCTCTCTCTCTCTCTCTCTCTCTCTCTCTCTCTCTCCTCCGTCACACCCACACATGTCCTCAACCATCTTCAATGTTAGTGGTCGTGGGTATGTGAGGTGTAGAGAAGAGAGGAAGAGGAAGAGAAGAAGAGAAGAGGAAGAGTAGAAGAGAAGATGAAGAGTGTATAAGCGAGAGGGTGTAGAGGAGAAGAAGAGGAGAGGCAAGGAAGTGTTGGTCCCGGGATTATGTAAACTCGCGTCACGCCCTAACTGACTGCTCGTATATAAATAAAAAAAAAAATAATAATAATAAATAAAATAAAAAATAAAAAAATAAAAATAAAAAGTGACAATGTAAGTACAGCCATTTCGTCCTCACTTTCACTTCGATACCTGCTTACCTGCCCCTTTGTCTCTGTGGCCTGGTCTTTGTCTCTGTCTGTCTGTCTGTCTGTCTGTCTCTTAAATGGGTCACAGAAACTTTAAGTGATATGCGCCTAGGTCTTTTCTTTGTCGCATTCATTTACAGCCCTCTACTTTTTATGAATCTACTTACTTATAATCTCCTCCTTCACTCTACTTTTTATGAATCTATTTACTTATAATCTCCTACTTCACTCTACTTTTTATGAATCTATTTACTTATAATCTCCTACTTCACTCTACTTTTTATGAATCTATTTACTTATAATCTCCTACTTCACTCTACTTTTTATGAATCTATTTACTTATAATCTCCTACTTCACTCTACTCTTTATGAATCTACTTACTTATAATCTCCTACTTCACTCTACTCTTTATGAATCTACTTACTTTAATCTCCTACTTCACTCTACTCTTTATGAATCTACTTACTTTAATCTCCTACTTCACTCTACTTTTTATGAATCTACTTACTTATAATCTCCTACTTCCTTCTACTCTTTATGAATATACTTACTTTAATCTCCTCCTTCCCTTTACTATTATGAATCTACTTACTTATAATCTCCTACTTCCCTTTACTATTATGAATCTACTTACTTTAATCTCATACTTCCCTTTACACTTTATGAATCTACTTACTTTAATCTACTTCCCTCTACTCTACCTACTTACTTTAATCTCCTACTTCCCTCTACTCTTTATGAATCTACTTACTTTAATCTCCTATTTTCCTTTACTCTACTTACTTTAATCTCCTTACCTGTTTCTCTGTGGGTCGGTCTAGCTCTTACCTAACTGTCTGTCTACCTGTCTACTTACCCGTCAACCTGTCCCTCCCTCGTTAACCTGTCTAGTACCTCCTTATCTATTTCTTCGTATGTGTTCAATCATCTATTATCTATCAGTTTGTCTATCTCCATATTAACCTTCTTATCTATCTCTCTATCTATACGTTTGCCTGTCTGTCTGTCTTGCTACATAACTATCAGTCTGTCTATTTCTTTATCAACTTTCCTTCCTTCCTTCCTAACTATCTGTCACTCCGTCTGTTCCATTTTCTTTTTTTATTTACCGATATATGTATTAGTCTGACCTTCCTTATCTACCTTCCTCTCTATCTACCTAACTATCTCTTCTTCTTCTTCTTCTCTATCTATCCTTCTTCTTGTCTACCTACTTGCCTACCGACTCTCCGACCTTCTTCAAACTTATATACTCGAAGGTCACTCCAAGGATACGAGAATACAAAACAAACAAACACACAAAAAAAGTTGAATATTGAAGGAAACACCCGCCACACATACTCTTGTAGTTTGCGGAAGAGAAGGAGGAAGAGGAGGAAGAGGAGGAGAAAAAGGAGGGGAAAGAGGGATAGAAAGAGGAGGAAATAAAGGAGGAGGATGAGAATGAGGAGAATGAGAAAAAGGAGGAGAAAGAAGAGGAGAAAGAGGAGGGGAGAGAGGAGGAGAAAGAGGAGGGGAAAGAGGACGGGGAAAAAGAAGAGGAAAGAGAATTAGAAAGAGGAGGAAAAAAAGGAGGATGAGAAAGAGGAGAAAGAAGAAGAGGTGGAGAAAAAGGAGGAAAATAAAAAAGTGGAGAATAAGGAAGAGAAAGAAGAGGAGGAGAAAAAGAGAGGAGAGAGAGAATGAGGAGAATGGGAATGAAGAGAAAGAGAATGACAAAGAGGAGAAAGACGAAAAGAAAAAGGAGGAGACGAGTGGAGAGAAGGAGGAGGTAAAGGAGGAGAGAGATGAGGAGAAAAAGAAGAGAGAAAACGTCACAGCCCACTCTGATGTCTCTCTTCTTCCCTCCCTCCCTCGACGCATGAATAAAGATCTCGTAAAAATATACAGGTGAGTCGTTAATTTGAAGGCACAGGTAGAATTGTTTTCATAATTGATTTCGCTCCCCTGTAGATGAAGGTGAGTAGGTGCAGGTGTTAGGGTCAGGGGGAGGAGAAAAGTAGATAGAAAACATACATAGATAGATAGTTAGATGGATAGATAGAAAATGAGATAAGTATAGATAGATAGAAAGATAGGGGGAAGAAGGGGAAGGGAGAGGAAGGGATTAGACAAACCTCACATATTTTAAAACACTAGAAACACGAATGATTTAAAGACATTCTGATCACATACACACACACACACAAAAAAAAACGAAAAGAAAGGAAGCAAGGAAAACCAGAAACACACACACACACACACACACACACACACACACACACACACACACACACACACACACACACTCACAAGGGGACACCACCATACACAAAAAACAATAACAACAACAACAACGACAACAACAACAGCAACAAAGACTTTTCATCCTATATACCAACGACTTCAAACAGATCACAACACAAAGGGAATCTGAAACTACAAGGAACTTAAGTAACAAAACGAATTCCAAGGAGCACGGAGGTGGAACACGAGGATCACTTATATTGAAAGAAAAAAAAAAAGGAAAATGAAAAGATCGCTTGAAACAAATATATAAGAGAGGAAGAAGATACAGACATTAATAGCTAGACAGACACGATGAAAGGCGGAAGATTTATATACAGGAGGTCGGTTTTACTTTGAATGAGGAATAAAATAAATAAAGCGAAATAGGATGAATAAAATAAAGTGTTATAAAGGGGTAGAGAGGAAGGAGACAGGCAACGTAGAACTGAGCGAAGATAAAAAAGAAAAAGAAAAAGAAGAAGAAGAGAGAGAGAAACAGATTGAGAAAGGACAAAAAAACACACACACACACACACACACACACACACACACACACACACACACACACGAAGACAATCACAGAAACAGACAGAAAGACAGGCATACATAGACGGAGACAGACACAGATATAGCTAGTGACTTTATATAAACAATGACAGAAACACAGACATACACAGGGAGACAAAGAACAGACCCCACAGCCCAGGTAGAGACAGGTGTTTAGGGCAGGTGTGTGTAGGGTACTCACTCTCGGCGCGCGCCTTGGCCAGCTGGTCCTTGAGTTGTGCTATCTGGAGCAGGAGGCTGCGTGTGTGTGCTCGCTGCTCCTCCTCTCGCCACGCCGGCTGACGCTCCACGCCCGCCGCGTCATCCTCGCCTGGTACACAAACACACACACACACGCCTTCGTTAGTTGGTTGACATGCCACCCCTCCTCCTCCTCATCTTCTTCCTCTTCCTCCTTCTCCTCTTCCTCTTTCTCCTCCTCCTCTAACTCCCCTTCCCTCACATTGTAAAGAGATTTCGAGATACAACTGTGAGAGAGTTGACATGCCCCGCCTCCTCCTCCTTCTCCTCCTCCTCTAACTTTCCTCCCTCCACAGTGTACAGAGGAGATTTCGAGATACAAATACGACAAGGTTCTTATGCGGCCTCCTCCTCCTCCTCCTCCCCTTCTAATTCCCTTCCTCCACAGTGTAAAGAGAAGATTTCAAGATCCAGCTGTGACGGAGTTAAAACGCTTCCTCCTCAACATTTACCAAACACCACACACGCTACAAAATCGCAGGACACACCCACACACCAAAACTCCCCTCCACCCACACACCACGACTCCCCACTCCTCCACACCCACACCCGCTCCCCCACACAAAAAGGCGTTGCTTGTCTCAGTGTTTAAGAGTCGTATTATTAGACATTTCACCGCCCAAGAACACATATTTGACAAGGCTTTCGTAGGAGTTGTGGGCATTTCCAGGAGTAGTTTTATGAGCCTGGTGGTAGTGTGACCCTTCTTCTGTACCGTGAACCTGAAGAAACACTCATAAGAATCTGACTGACCCCTTCTTTAACATCTAGAAATTGTTGATGTGAGAAGCGAAGGTGTCTTGAGTCGTGTCGCGTCATAAGACATGTCCTCGTTCTCACCTCCCACGGCTTTCAGGAGTTGTGGGCATTTTTATGAGCCTGGTGGTAGATTGACCCTTGTTGCTCCCTTTTAAGAAAATGAAAACCAGTACTGACTCTACCACCGCTGAGAGAGAGAGAGAGAGAGAGAGAGAGAGAGAGAGAGAGAGAAAGGGTGGGGAGAAAGATAAACAGACAGGCAGACAGACACAGACGAAGCGAGAGAAAGGACACACACACACACACACACACACACACACACACACACACACACACACACATACATACATACATACAGACAGACAGACACACATACAGACACAGACACAGAGACAGAGAGCGAGAGAAAGGATATCCGCCTCCGAGGGCCCCCTGGCAGGTAAACAGAGGCAGGGGCAGGACGAGACCCCGCAGGACGCCGCCACGGGGGAGCGTCGACCCCGGGGGCGGCGCGAGGGGTGGGGTATCCTCGCCTACCCCGCCACTCCCCCCCAGCCCGCCCATCGACCGCGGCTTTGTGTGTACCCTCGTATTGTGTGTGTGTGTGTGTGTGTGTGTGTGTGTGTTAGGGAGCCCTCCGTATCACTCCTCTTGTTCATCTTGTTCTTCTGCTTCCTCCTCTTCCTCTTCCTCTTGTTCTTCTTGTTCTTCTGCAGCCTCCTCCTCCTCCTCCTCCTCCTCCATATGTTCCCTTTTCCTCCCTCTCTTCCTATTCCTATTTTCTCTTTCCCTCCCTCTTCCTCCTTCTATTCTTCTTCTTGTTCTTCTGCAGCCTCCTCTTCCTCCTCCTCCTCCTCCTCCATATGTTCTCTTTTCCTTCCCTTCTTCCTATTCCTATTTTCTCTTTCCCTCCCTCTTCCTCCTCCTCCTCATCTTCTTCCTCTCCCTCCAAGGCCCTTTTCTCTCATCTCTCTCCCCTCTCCCTCCTCCAGCTTCTCTCCCCAACCCCCTTCAACCCCTCTCTCTGTACCTCCCTCACTACTTTCTCTACCGCTCTCCCTCCCTCCCTCTCCCTCTCTTCTCCAGCCTCCCTCCTCCCTTTACCCCCTTCCCCCTTCTCTTTACTCCCCTCCCTTTTCCTCTTTGCGTCTCTCCCTCCCATTTTGTCTTCACCTTCCCCCTCCCCCTCTTTATCTCCCTTCCTCCCTTCCCCTCTCTCTGCATCCTCCCCCCCTCTCTCCCTCCCTCCCTCCCCCCCTGGTCTTTCCTTACCCTCATTACTTCTTTATCTTGTAACGGCGAGTCCATTTTAAAGATCGACAACAACAGCAACAACAACAACAATAGTACCGCCTCCTCCCCCTCCTCCTCCTCCTTTTCTTCTTCCCGCCGTGTATTAATAATGTATACAAGGGGACACACACACACACACACACACACACACACACACACACACACACACACACACACACGGGTCTCTTGCGTCACACAGCCAGATTAAATATTGTGCAAAGAGAAAAGAAAAAAAAATACATGCAGAAGATGAATGTAAAAAGATATGAATGAAAATATTGGATTCTGCAGCATTTGTTCGCTTTTCTTTTTTCTTTTTTGTTTTCTTTTTTTCTTTTTCCTGCTCCTCCTCCTCCACCTCCTCCCTTCTTGTCTTTTCCACATTATTATTATTATTATTATTTTTTTTTCCTAGTCACTCCTGTTTTGTTGCTGTTAAGGTTGCTGTTCATGTTGTCATCGCTGTTGAGCTTGATATTGATGTTATTGATAGCAGTAATAGTAGAGGTTCTGTTGTTGTTGTTGTTGTTGTTGTTGGTGGTGGTGGTGGTGGTGGCGGCGGCGCTGGTGTTGGTGTTGGTGATGCAAATTCACAGTTAATTCAATAATACAAGAATCAATAACGTAATTATATTTTCCAGTTGTTTATTCATTCTCTCAACTGAATATTATCTTTGCCTAAAAAAATGTGACCCTCTTTTTTCTCCCCAAAACTCTCCTCCATCAGCGAACCTTTGGAATCTCTCTCTCTCTCTCTCTCTCTCTCTCTCTCTCTCTCTCTCTCTCTCTCTCTCTCTCTCTCTCTCTGTTTATATCTATATCTATCTATCTCCCTAACTATGAGGTGTTGGGCTCGGCGTCCCGGACTGTGCCGCCGCTGACACGCTGGTTCTCGGGGCTTGGAGACGCCCGGCGCCGCGTGTCGTGCCGAGCGGCGTAATGAAGAAAGATTACGCCATGTGATGACGCCTCGTTGTCTTCAAGTCCGGGCGTCACGAACCATGCATCTAAAGGAAGTGTCAGAATCTCGTCCACCGCTCGCTCACCTACAGTCCGCGCCCACCACGAAGCAAGATGAAATTCAAAGCACAGAGCCTTGTTTGAATGCCTGTAGTGTACGTCTAATAATAAATAATACTGCTGCCCCTTCATTCCTTCCTGCTTCCTCATCTTTATCTCTTTCCACATTCTTCCTACCTCCGTCATTTGCTAGTCTGCATTCTCCTTCCTTTCATTCCATTTTCCCCTTCTTGCATACTCCTCTTCATCTCTTCCCTCCTTCATCTCCTCTTCTCCTTCCTCTTACTGCCCTCCTTCCTTCTCTTTCCCTCTCTCTTTCCATCCCCTCCTTAATTCGTCTTCTCTTTCCTTCCTCCCCCTTCCACCTATCCCCTTCTTCATCCCCTCTTCTCCTTCCTCCTTACTGCCCTCCTTCCTTCTCTTTCCCTCTCTTTCCATCCCCTCCTTAATTCGTCTTCTCCTTCCTTCCTCCCCCTTCCACCTATCCCCTTCTTCATCCCCTCTTCTCTTTCCTCCTTACTGCCCTCCTTCCTTCTCTTTCCCTCTCTCTTTCCATCCCCTCCTTAATTCGTCTTCCCCTTCCTTCCTCCCCCTTCCACCTATCCCCTTCTTCATCCCCCTCCATGGGTAGTTTTATGAGCCTAGTGATAGTGTGACCAGGCTTCTGTAGTACAAAAGACGCGATAAAACACTCATGGGAATCCGACTAGTCTTTGGAACTGTTTGTGGTGAGAGCCGAGAGCCGAAAGCGTCTAGGAATATGGTAAAGGTTTGTTAATATTTCCATGGATAGTTTTATGACCCAGTGATAGTTGGCTTCTGCACTATGGACGTGAACCCGACTAATCTCCTTTGCGACCTTTGGAAAGAGATGTTGTGGGAGCCGAGCGCGTCTGAAAATCCGAACCCAAGTTGACTTTTTATAATGGTTCCTTAACTCTGCGGGGTAACCAATGGCGAGGGCGTAGAGAGAGTGCCTATCCGACCGGGTACCGAGCTATTGATCATTCGGTTGTACGTTGGCTGAATGGAATGTTAGAATTAATGAAAATATTACGCGCATATGTACAGAAAGAAGCGTACATTCCGGCGCCAACGTGTACACAGAGGATAACGTTGAAACTATGTGACCAATGCAATACAAAGCAGGAGAGAGAGAGAGAGAGAGAGAGAGAGAGAGAGAGTGAGTGAGTGTGTGTGTGTGTTTAACGTTGCCTTATAAGGAATCACATCCGGCTCCCACAAACTCCTCCTTCCCTTTTTCTTTTCGTGTCTTTTTTTCTCCCCTTTCAATATCTCCTCCCTTTCCTTATCTTCTCTTTTCCCTTCCTACTCGACTACGGGCGTCGCATACAATAGTAACAGCAAAGACAACCAATGACCAAGTAATAACAACGATCATATTAAGAGATGGCGATTGATGTAGCAGTAAATATTATGAAACAAAATAACAGGAAGAGTTGGATGGGTAATAATTGCACTCGTAATAATAACACTAATCCTTGTAACATCTCCCCCCCCAAGGCAATTATAGAGTAGCATTAAATGTATATAATAAAACAAGATAAAAGGAACAGGTAGAAAAGTTGACTCCATACAATAACAGTAGTAATAATAATAGCAACACTTTTTTTATTAATATTTCCTTCTTTTATGTGCCCTTGAGCTGTCTCCTATGCTATATAAAAAAAACATCCTCCTTCCTTCCTACCCCCGCCCCGCAGACCCCCTCCCCCCCGCCTGGTTCACGGTTGGCCTGGCTCTCCGCAACACCTGGCCGCCCAACACGATCAAACAGGTTACAGACGATCGGAACACGCGCGCGGCAACACAAAGACCCAAGGGACATACGTCGATCCCATGCAACTGGCGGTGACGGATGCAATAGCTCCGGCCCAGGTGACGTTACGCAAATACCTGTTACGGATTAGTTCTTTCCCTCGCCACCCCCCTCCTCCCCTTTCCTCCCCTTCCTTTCACTTTCTTTCCCTCGCTTCCTCTTCCCCTCACCCCCCTTCCCTTTCTTTCCCTCGTTTCCTCTTCCCCTCACCCCCCTCCCTTTCCCTTCCCTTCCCTTTATTTCCCTCGCTTCCTCTTCCCCTCACCCCCCTCCCTTTCCCTTCCCTTCCCTTTATTTCCCTCCCTCTTCCCTCACCCCCTTCCCTTTCCTTCCTTCCCTTTCTTTCCCTCCTTCCTCTTCCCCTCACCCCCCTCCCTTTCCCTTCCTTTCACTTTCTTTCCCTCGCTTCCTCTTCCCCTCACCCCCCTCCCTTTCCCTTCCCTTCCCTTTCTTTCCCTCGCTTCCTCTTCCCCTCACCCCCCTTCCCTTTCTTTCCCTCGCTTCCTCTTCCCCTCACCCCCCTCCCTTTCCTTCCTTCCTTTCTTTCCCTCCTTCCTCTTCCCCTCACCCCCTCCTTTCCTTCCCTTCCTTTATTTCCCTCCTTCCTCTTCCCCTCACCCCCTTCCCTTTCTTTCCCTCGCTTCCTCTTCCCCTCACCCCCCTTCCTTTTATTTCCCTCGCTTCCTCTTCCCCCACCTCTCTCTTTTTCCTCTCCCTTTTCTCTGATTCCATTCCCACCTCTCCCTTTCCTCCACCTCTCCTTCCCCTCCATTTCTCTCCCTTCCTCTTCTTTTTCTTCATTTCCCCTTCTACCTCTTCCGTTCCTCTCCTCTTCCCTTTCCTCCTCTTCTATCCTCTTCCATCCTCTCTTCTTCCTTTCCTCGTCTCTATCCCCTGTTCCCTCATTCCCCTCCCTTCCCACCCATTCCCTTCCTCTCGCTCCCTCTTCTCTTCTCTTCCTTCGTTTCCTCCTCTCTCCATTTCCCTCCTCATCCCTCACTCTTCTCCCTTTCCCTTCCCTCCTCTCTATTTTTCCCATCTCTCCTCCTTTTCTTTTCCTCCCATTCCTTTCCCTCTCCTCACTTTCTCTTCCCTTCCCTCTTCCCTCCACTTCCTTCCCCTCCCTTTATTCTCCTCTCTCCCTAATTCCCCTTCCATTCCCTTCCGTACCCTCGCTATCTCTTTCATCATCTTCTTTTCCCCTCTCCTCCCCTCCCCTCCCTTCCTCACTAAACACGGTCCTTCATTGCCCTCAAGCTCCACGAAGACGAGGAACACGATCATTGACCTGAGTCCCTTCCCCTTCCCTCCCCTCCATTCCCCTCTCCTCCCCATCCCCTCTCCTCCCCTAACAACATCTCATTATTCCTCCCCATTTTCCTCTTACTCTAGTCCCTCTTATCCCCTCCCCTCCCCTCCCCTCCCCCATCACCACATTCCTGACTCCCTCCTCCCCTCCCCTCCTCTTCATCTCCCCCTTCCCCTTGCCTGTTTCTCCTTTCCCTCACAACACCCTCAGTTCCCTTCCTTCCCCTTTCCCTAGCATACCATTTCTCTTTCTCATACATCTGTTCCCCCATTCCCCTCCTCTTCAACGCCCCAGTACCAGCTCTCCCCCCCTTCCCTCTTCCCCATGCGATGAACACCCCTTCCCCTACTGCCCTTCCCTTCCCTCTCATCACACCCCCAGTACCAGCCTCTCCCCTCTTCCCTTCTGCTCCCTATACCCCTTTCCTTACTGCCCCTCCCTTCTTATACATCAATTCCCCTTCCCTTCCCTCCCATCACACCCTCAGTAGCAGCCTCTCCCTTCTTCCCTTCTGCTCCCTACACCCCTTCCCTGTACTGCCCCGCCCCCTCAGCCCTCCCCCACCACACAAGTCCTGGTTACGTAAGGAAGAGAAGCAAGGAGATAAAAACGCCTTCCAGGAATGATGAAGGTTTGTGCCGGGGATAAAGGGCTTGGGGAGAGCCGGGCAGGGGATTCACGAGGAGCGGCGGGATGTCCTGAGATGGTAAGGAGGATACGAGGCGCAGTGGAGGAGGTAGATGGGAATGGAGAGTGGAAGGAAAGTGGAGATACAGAGACACGCAAAGAATATACTGAGTAGGAGTTTGTTATAAGGAAGGAGGCTGCAGAAGAGGAAGACGGGCACGAGGGATAGAAAGAGGGAATACAAACAGAGATATGGTCAAGAGGAGGGAGGTAGAGTAAGAGGCAGGAAGATGGTGGTGGTAGTGGTGTTGGTAGCGGTGTTGTTGGTAGTGGTGGTGGTGGTGGTGGTGGTGGTAGTTAGTGGTTGTTGTTTTTGTTGTTGCTTCGGTGGTGGTGGTGGTGGTGGTGGTGTTGGTGGTGGTGATGGTGGTGGTGGTGGTAGTGGTGATGTTGCTGTTGGTGGAGATCGAGTTAGTGGTTGTTGTTTTTGTTGTTGTTGATGGTGGTGGTGGTGGTCGTGGCGATGGTGGTGGTGGTGGTAGTGGTGATGGTGGTGGTGGCGTTGATGAATACAGATAAAGAGTCTGCCGTATAATGCCCCGTGATAAGAGGAAGTGTTGGGGCGCACAATGGGTGGACGGTGGAAAGGAGATTCAGGGAGAGACGGGAGAGGGAGGGAGAGGTGAGAGAGAGAGAAGGAGGGAAGAGGTGATGAGGGAGATGGAAGGAAGAGGAGGTGAGGGAAGGAGAGGAAGGAAGAGGAGGTGAGAGAAGGGGAGAAGTGGGGGAGGGAGAGGAAAGAAAGAGATGAGGGAGGGAGAGAAGGAAGAGGAGGTGAGGGAGAGAGAAGGAAGAGGTGAGGGAGAGCTGGGGAGAGGTGAGGAAGAGAGGAGATGACAAGGGCGAGAGGGAGAAAGAGGTAAAAGGAGGGAGAGAGGAAGGGAAAGTAGGGGTGAGAACGATGGGCTGAGGAGATGAGTGAGGAAAGGAAGGGAAAGGGGAAGAAGGGGAGAGAGAAGGGGTAGAGGGGAGACAGAGGACTTGAGGAGGGGGCGGGGAGAGGGAAGAGAACAATGGACTGGACGTGAGAAACAAACACCAACAAAAACAAGTATCTTAACCTCACGTAGAAGCTAGACGTGCATAAAAGGACCGTTCTAAGGATCAATGTACAGAGGCGGGAGGCAGGGAGAGAGAGTCGAGAAGAGGGACCGCATGTTATTTAAGAGCAACAATAAAAAAAGACTTAAGACACAAATACATATAAGTAAAAAAATGATAAAAAAAACGATTGAAAGTGACATGAAGGTGAAGCGAATATGAGATGAAGGTGAAGGTGAGAAGATGAAAACTGAACGACCGCAACAATAAAAAAAGACTTAAGACACAAATACATATAAGTCAAAAAACGATAAAAAAAAAACGATTGAAAGTGACATGAAGGTGAATAGTACGTACTGTGCAGGTGGTAGGAGAGCCGACAATGCTGCAGGAGGAGGAGAGTGAGGGAGGTGAGGGAGAGAAGGGCAAGCCCCAGCCGTCCTCCAGCCCTCACCCGCATCACACACCATCACGCCGTCTGCAGGGGAGAGGGGGTCACCATCAATGTAATGTACTGTAATGTAATGAGAAAAAATCATCACTCAAACAACCATTATATTGTATGTATTGATGCATTTGTGATCAGTTTATGTATCCTCTATTTTTTTGGGGTTTATGTTAAGGCAAGATTTTTTCCCATCGCTGGTATACTGTAAAGCCACATATTTGGCCCGTCGCTGCTACCGGGTTAAATGGTAGTAGATACATAAGTAGTAGATAGGAAGGGGATTTGAGGGGGCCTTGAGAGTGAGGAAAGGATGCCAGGAAAAAAAAGAAGGGGAAGCCATCATCGTCACTATCATTATCATTGTCATAACCACCATCATCATCACTCATTTTCATCATTATTACCCCCATCATCACTTGTCATCATCACCATCACTATCATCATAACCTCTTCAGTTTATTATTTATATCAATGACTTAGACACAGGAATTAGTAGTGATGTTAGTAAATTTGCAGATGATACCAAGATCGGTAGAGTAATTGAGTCGGATCAGGACGCTAGTATTCTCCAAGGTGAACTCAATAGATTATATGACTGGGCGGATAAATGGCAGATGGAGTTCAATGTAGGGAAGTGCAGTATTCTGAGTGTAGGTAGGAACAACCCCTCACATAACTATTGCTTAAATGACACTCTCATAAGTAGGTCTGGGTGCGAGAGGGATTTAGGGGTCTTAGTGAGCTCTGATCTCCGTCCAAGGGCACAATGCATTCAAGCTAGAAATCGAGCTAATAGGGTACTGGGATTTATTTCAAGGAGCGTAAGCAACAGAAGCCCCGAAGTCTTCCTCAAACTATATTTAGCATTAGTTAGACCTCATCTTGACTATGCGGTTCAGTTCTGGTCACCCTACTATAGAATGGATATCAAAATGTTAGAATCGGTGCAGAGGAGGATGACTAAGATGATTCAGGGGTTGAGAAACTTGCCATACGAGGAAAGACTCAAACAGTTAAACTTGCATTCTCTAGAAAGGCGAAGGGTGCGTGGAGACATGATCGAGGTTTATAAATGGATGAAGGGCTTTAATAAGGGAGACATTCATAAGGTTTTGTTGGTAAGAGAACGGGTAGGACACGAAGTAACGGGTTTAAACTGGATAAATTCAGATTCAACAGGGACATAGGCAAAAATTGGTTTACTAATAGGGTGGTGGATGAGTGGAATAGGCTTAGCAGTCATGTGGTGAGTGCCAATACAATTGTCACATTCAAAAATAGACTAGATAAATTCATGGACAGCGATATTAGGTGGGGTTAGATACACGGGAGCTTAGGGTCAAAGGAGCTGCCTCGTACAGGCCTACCGGCCTCTTGCAAACTCCTGCGTTCTTATGTTCTTATGTTCTTATTAAGACCAACACTATACTCACCATCACCATCATTATCATTGTCATCACCATCATCATCATCACTCATTTTCATCATTATTACCCACATCCCCACTTGTTATCGTCACCATCGTCACTATCACCACTACCATCATTACCACAAGTCACCATCACCACTATCATCATCACCATCATCGTTATCATCACCTCATTTTCATCATTTTTACCATCCCCACTTGTTATCGTCACCATCATCACTATCACCACTACCCTCATTACTACAAGTCACCATCACCACTATAATCATCACCATCATCATCATCACCACTCATGTTCATCATTATTACCCACATCCCCACTTGTTATCGTCACCATCATCACTATCACCACTACCCTCATTACCACAAGTCACCATCACCACTATAATCATCACCATCATCATCACTCATTATCACCTCATTTTCATCTGGCTGCCTCGCCCCTCATCAAATTTAGCATTAATAAAATCAATAGGCAATCACAGGCTTTATTACCGCCGTCCGCCAACACCATCACCTCCACTATACCGTCACCATCATCACCACCAAGGCCATTATATAGACACAACTCTTCATTTCCATACATGTCATCACCATTACCATCAGCACAGTAAAAATCTCTCTCTCTCTCTCTCTCTCTCTCTCTCTCTCTCTCTCTCTCTCTCTCTCTCTCTCTCTCTCTCTCTCTCTCTCTCTCTCATCTCTCTCTCTCTCACCATCATATCATCACCACCACCACCACCACGACCATCACCACAATGAATACAGGGAGAAGAAGGAGGAGGAGGAAGAGGAGGAAGAGGAGGAGGAGGAGGAGGAGGCATGCTGTGATGTGTGTCCTGGCACTGACGTCTTTCATGTTGTTGTTGTTGTTGTTGTTGTTGTTGGTGGTGGTGGTGGTGAGAGAGAGAGAGAGAGGGAGTGAGAGAGAGGGAGAGAGAGAGAGAGAGAGAGAGAGAGAGAGAGAGAGAGAGAGAGAGAGAGAGAGAGAGAGAGAGAGAGAGAGGGAAGCAGTGACCACAATAATTTCAAGGTAGATCAAAAGTTTCTATTGAAAGGAGGAGGAGGAGGAGGAGAAGGAGGAGGAGGAGGAGGAGGAGGAGGAGGAGGAAGAGGAGGAGGAGGAGGAAATAAAGTATAGGAAGGCTTGGGAGGAAGGAGAAATAGGAGGGAGAAGATTGGGTGGCAAGAAGTGATGGAAGGAAGGAAGGAAGGGAAGAAGGAAAGAAGGAAGGAAGGAAGGGATAAGAGAAGGAAATAAATTGGAGGAAAGATGGAAGGAAGGAAGACGGAAGGAAGGAAGCGAAGGAAGCAAAGGAAGGAAAATAAGAAGAATGGAAGCAAAGGGAAGGAAGGAAAATAAAAATGATGGAAGCAAAGGGAAGGAAGGAAGGAAGGAAGGAAGGAAAATAAAAAGGATGGAAGCAAAGGGAAGGAAGGAAGGAAGGAAGGAAGGAAAATAAGAAGGATGGAAGCAAAGGGAAGGAAGGAAGGAAGGAAGGAAGGAAGGAAAATAAGAAGGATGGAAGCAAAGGGAAGGAAGGAAGGAAGGAAGGAAAATAAAAAAAGGATGGAAGCAAAGGGAAGGAAGGAAGGAAGGAAGGAAGGAAAATAAGAAGGATGGAAGCAAAGGGAAGGAAGGAAGGAAGGAAGGAAGGAAGGAAGGAAGGAAGGAAAATAAGAAGGATGGAAGCAAAGGGAAGGAAGGAAGGAAGGAAGGAAGGAAGGAAAATAAAAAAAGGATGGAAGCAAAGGGAAGGAAGGAAGGAAGGAAGGAAGGAAGGAAGGAAAATAAGAAGAATGGAAGCAAAGGGAAGGAAGGAAAATAAAAAGGATGGAAGCAAAGGGAAGGAAGGAAGGAAGGAAGGAAGGAAGGAAGGAAAATAAAAATGATGGAAGCAAAGGGAAGGAAGGAAGGAAGGAAGGAAAATAAAAAAAGGATGGAAGCAAAGGGAAGGAAGGAAGGAAGGAAGGAAGGAAGGAAAATAAGAAGGATGGAAGGAAGGAAGGAAAATAAAAAGGATGGAAGCAAAGGGAAGGAAGGAAGGAAGGAAGGAAAGGGGGGGGGGGTTAAGGAATAGCGCGAAGGGAAGGAAAATTACGAGCTAAGGGCGAGTTTTCCAGATTGCTAAACTCCAAACACCACCACCAACACCACCACCACCACCACCTTCATCACCACCACCACCACCACCTTCATCACCACCACCACCATCACCACCACCACCACCACCATCACCACCTTCATCACCACCACCATCACCACCACCACCACCACCACCACCACCACCACCACCACCACCATCACCACCACCACCAGGCGTGTTTAAATAATTCACCAAGGTATTTCTTTTTTCACCGCCATCTTTGATTTCACGTTTATTTCTATTCGTGTAACTTTTTTTTTTTCATTTCCTTCACACGTTTTCATCCACCTCTATCAATTTCCGTTCATCCATTTTCTATCCACCTTGATTCATCCGTTTTTCAATTTTACTTTCATTCTTATTTGTGGAACTTTCCTCATCTTTATTTTTTTTTTGTTTCATTTTCACTTAATTTCTGTTCATCGACTTTAATATAGTCCACCAAGACTCATCCATTTTTTTCATTTTTTTATTTTATTCGAGTAATATTTTCCTCAACTATACAATATTCCCTTCTCTTTTCCTATTTATTTTCCTATTTTTTTACTCATCTTGTATTTCCACCTTTCTGTATTTCCCTTCACGCATTTCATCCTTAGTGTCATCCATCTCTATCGTCTCATCCATTCTTTTATTTTTTTTTCATCCGTTCATCCATCTTCGTTGTCTTTATTACCAAACTTTATTGCATTTCGTGAGCCTTACATCTTTATTTTCCCTTTTACGATCTCTCTCTCTCTCTCTCTCTCTCTCTCTCTCTCTCTCTCTCTCTCTCTCTCTCTCTCTCTCTCTCTCTCTCTCTCTCTCATATGTGTGTGTGTGTGTGTGTGTGTGTTGTGTTCGCCCTTTTCTCTATATATGGCCCTTCTCCTCCTCCTCCTCCTCCTCCTCCTCCTCCTCCTCCTCTTCCTCTTCCTCCTCCTCATCATCTCCCCTCTACACACTTATTCTCTTCTTCTTCTTCCTCCTCCTCCTCATTTTTCTTCTTCGTTTACTGAGTCATAACTTTATCCTCTGCTTCCTTCTTCCTATCTTCTTTGTATTAACTCTTCCTTCTCCTCTTCTGCTTCTTCTTTTTCTTTTTCTTCCTCCGTTTCTGCTTCTTCATCTTCCTCCTCCTTCAACATGGCCTTCCCAGCTCCCTATCCCACACTCCTTTCCCGTCTTCCTAAATCCATTCTTCAGCCTTCACAGTCTTCGGAAAGGCGTAGACTGCAAGGTGATGACATTAGGGTATTTAAAAGGGCTTAGGGAATGATCGTAGGACGTAGGTGATGGTACTGAAAAGGGTACATAACCTTCAGCAACGGGTACAAACATTCAAGGTAAGGAAGAAGAGGAAAAACGGGTTGTAAACTAGGTAGTGGACAGGTGGAACAAATTAAGGTGAAAACTATTATCGGTAAATAGTCGTTGGAGGTCACGCAAAATTACAGGGTTGATGCAAACGGGACTGGAAGCTTATATTTGAGGCTACACAGATTTATGGAAGGGAAGGCTGTGTAATCGTAGTGTTGGGGGCCTCCGTGTGTAGCCGACTGACCCCCTCCCATAGTGTCCAAATACCCCGGTGTGTCCTTGTGTGTCCCCGTCAATCTTCCTGTATGTATCTTCGCCTACAAGTTAAGTCTCGCCTCTAAGTTCGCTTCTTTGTTAATAGCTTGTTTTTCTCGCATCTTAGTACGGTTTTTCCTCCCTGTAACCTCGTTTCTTCCTACCTTCCTCTCCTTTCCCGCCATTTCGTCTGCTCCTTCTCCACCCCCATGACACGTCTGTTTCAGGGGTGAGATATAACCGAGACACGCTTCACCTCGCCCCGCCTCACCAGCCTCCCCCCCGGTTCTCCCCGCTCTGTCTCCGCCAAGGGTGAGGTCAAAACTGGTATATGGCGTTGATTCCCTCTCTCTAATTGCTGGTCCGTGGGTAGTGGGTCCTTCTGCTATTACGTCATCTTTCCTGTTCCTGGTGCTACGAGAGAGAGAGAGAGAGAGAGAGAGAGAGAGAGAGAGAGATAACTTGTTTCTGCTTCATTTCCTTGAGTCAGTTTATAGCGTGTTGTGATTTTCTGCTTTTGTTGTTGTTGTTATTATTGTTGTTGTTGTTGTTGTTGTTGTTGTTGTTGTTGTTTTCACCCAGCTCTGGATAGCGAGGAGAGCGTTATTGCTGTCTGTCAGTCCGTCCGTCTCTTTGTCTGTCCATCACCAAAAAACAAATACAAAAACAAACAAACAAACAAACAAACCCCCCCAAAAGAACAGACATTTACCAAAACATCCCTAAGTAAATATCTCAAACTGAACAATTTTTGGGAACATTCTCTTAATTTTTTTTCCCGTTATTTATACTCGTCTTTTGTTTTTGGAATATTCTCTTAATTTTTTTCTGTTCCTTATACTCGTCTTTTGTTTTTTTATATTTCTTTACTACTGATGCAGGTGGTCCATACAAGGCTTTCATCTTTACTTGACAAGGCTTCTGCAATATGAATCTCCTCCCGAAATTGACCTCTCTTTCGGCCACCTCTTTTGATTATTTTTTGTAGGAGCAGCGAGTAGCGGGCTTTTTCTTTATTATTGTTTCCTTTCTTAGTGCCCTTGAGCTGTCTCCTTTGTTGTAAAAAAAAATGAACGTGAAAACACTCGTGAGAACCCGTCTATTATCCTTTGCGGCCTTTGGATATGGTTGTTGTGAGCGCCGAAGCGTCTGAAAATGTGGGCGTTATTTTGGGGACTCCGTGTGACTAACGTAAGAACTGTCATCAACATCCTTCCCTGAGGCGTTGGGGTACCTATCAGTCAGTTCTCACCATCATCATCATCATCATTACCACCACCACCACCACCATCATCACCACCATCATCACCATCGCCATCGCCATCACCACCATCATCATCATCACCACCACATAATCATCGTCCACTCATCACCTCTGTTTTCTCCGCGACGTAACTTCACTCACAAACCCATCACGAAAAAGTTTAAATTTCCTATGAATTTACAAAGAGTATGCAAAGTGCTCACCGCGTGCGCCAAAGCCACCCAAGGACAAGCGAGCGCCTTGTCCGTACACAAACAACGTACTCTTTTTGAGGCTTCTGTTAGATACCGAGAGTTGGAAAGTTTCGTTTAGTCGGCGCAACATCTGTGGTCATATGCCGGAGAGAGACAGAAGGGGAAGGAATTATAGGAGAAGGGAACAGACCCCAGGAGACGGGACACAACCCCCGATTAATACCTGGTACCCATTCACTGCTGGGTGGACAGGGGCGTAGGGTATCGGAAAAGCCGCCCAAAATTTTCCACTCCGACCGGGAATCGAACCCGGGCTCTATCGGTTGTGAGTCGAGTGTGCTAACCACTGCACCACGAAGCCCACGTCAGATACCGAACACTATCTTGAAAGTCACACAAGAAACACCCACCCACAGCCGCGGCAACCATTTATTTTTATTTTTTATTTTTACGTTGTTGCCTATTGCGCCAAACAATTAACAGCATTGCTTGTGGACACAGAAAACAACAACAACTCCGCTCCATAAAGACGGTGGCTGAATGGTCTGGGTGGGAGAGTGGCGTCTTAGTGGATCCGGGTTCGAGCCCCGGCCGCCGCAGCGAAGGTAACAAACTGCCCGACCAACTAACTGACTGAGGGAATGACTGAGTGACTGACTGACTTAAACTTAATCCCTTGATGCATTCTGTACTCAAGCGCCTTAGGTATCCCCGGCCCATCCTACCCTTCCTCACCCTTCCCTTGCCTCCCTTTCACCACTCAGACAACAGCTAATACGGGATGCAACACACCAGACTGACACAATGGAAACACAACAGCATTACGAATTACAACTTCTCGGGAAAATATAAAAAAAAGCCTTCCTTCTACTTCACATAAAAAAACAGCCTTCATTCTACTTCACATAAAAAAAACAACCTTCCTTCTACTTCACACAAAAAAACAGCCTTCCTTCTACTTCCCATGCCTTGACAAACTATCACAAGGCTCATAAAACTACCCACGGAAACACCAACACAGCAACCTCTACGAAAGCCTTATCAAATGTGTGTGTTTAACCTCGAAGTGTTTGCGAATATGGATCTAAGTTTTTCAAGAATGGAGAATCAAGACTTATCCGGAAAAGTTTTGGAAAGTTTCGTTTAGTCGGCGCAACATCTGTGGTCATATGCCGGATAGAGACAGAAGGGGAAGGAATTATAGAAGGCAACAGATCCCAGGAGACGGAACACAACCCCCGATTAATACCTGGTACCCATTCACTGCTGGGCGGACAGGGGCGTAGGGTATCGGAAAAGCCACCCAAATTTAGACGTATACGGAGTTAAATTTGAATATTATACGTAGATTTCAGACACGCCGGGGTGCTGAAACACATATGAGCAACACAAAAGAACACAACACATGATGACACACATTAAAACAAACAAACACTGGGGCAGCCTTGATCATTTCTTGTGTTTCTTTCTCCCCATGTCAAACTCTTGCAGTTGAAACATTGAAGCGATTTTTTTTTTTTGTATGATTTCTTCTCCCCATGCTGAACTCTCTCAATTGAAGCATAGGAGATTTCTTTTTTTCTTTTTTTTTCTTAATCTTTCCTACTGTAATTTTTCACGTTTCCTTCGTTCAGCCTTGCTTTGTTTTCCTTCAGGCCACAACCCATTAATCTCCCATTGCAAGGCTGTGTTTCCAGTTATCCTTCTTTTTCTTTTCTCTTCCTTCTATTTTCTTCTTCCTATGGCAAAGTCTTTCAAATGAAGCAATTTTTCGCCTTTCGTTCAGTTAGTCCTTGGTTCGTTTTCTTTAACCACACAACCTATTCATCTTATCTTGCAAGGCTGTGTGTGTTTTTTGTTCTCTCTCTCTCTCTCTCTCTCTCTCTCTCTCTCTCTCTCTCTCTCTCTCTCTCTCTCTCTCTCTCGTTTTTTTCTTTCCCTTCTTATCTTTAGTTTGGCAGAGTAAGGAACCTCTCTCTCTCTCTCTCAGGCTGTGTGTTTTTGTTCTCTCTCTCTCTCTCTCTCTCTCTCTCTCTCTCTCTCTCTCTCTCTCTCTCTCTCTCTCTCTCTCTCTCTCTCTTCCTAACTTTCCTCATTACAATTCAGGCTTCCGTTTACTGCATTCTGTCCTCCTCGTATGTTCTCTTCTTCCTATGTCAAACTCTAAATCGAAACTTCTTGTCATTTCCCTTCATTTCTATTTTCTCGTAATATTTCACCTTCCGTTCAGTCCTTGGTTGGTCTTCCCTCAGGCCACAGCCCATTAATAATCTCGTCTCGCAAGGCTGGGTTGGCCTATATATCGGGAACATGACACGGCGCTTTACCCTTCTCGCTAGTCACCCTAACACGTGCGGTGCTCACTTTCCTAAACCACTTATCGCATCGTGGTGGTGGTGGTGGTGAGGCTGCACTTGACACACATAGTAACAAGAAACACCAAGAAGCCGCTAAACAACCCCTTTTCTTTTCTTTTCTTCTCTTCTCTTCTCTTTTCTATCGTATTTATCTTCTTAATCTTCTTTTTCTTTCTCTTTTCTTCTTTTCCTCCTAAGCCTGGATGCAACACACGAGGGTAACACACCAGAAACACAATAACACTACAAAAAAAAGACTCTCAGGGAAAACTAAAAAATATCCTCTCTTTTACTATGCTTTTCTTCTCCTTTATCTGTCTTAAAAAACTTTCTCCTCTACTGCAACTTCTTTCTCTTCTCTTTTACTTCACTTCTTTATTATGACAACGAAAGGTGAAGGAGGAGTTTCTATTTCTGGTGAGTTAGTTCTGTTGTTGTTGTTGTTGTTGTTGTTGTTGTTGTTGTTGTTGTTGTTGTTGTTGTTGTTGTTGTTGTTGTTGTTGTGTTGGTTGATGGAGCAAATAACGGGTGTCTGTATATCATTGTTATACTTATTTGAGCTGTTTATGAGGAAATAAACTGAAAGAAAGGAAGAATTTTGTGCTCAGTACTCAGGGACATGAAAATAAATAAAAGAGAAAAATAAAAATTAAAAATAAAAATGTTTAATACTCAGGGGCATTAAAACCAAAAAATGTAAATAAGTAAAAAGAAGAAAAGAATGAAAAAATAGCTTAGTTAATACATGAAAAAAAAGGAAAAACAGAAAAGAAAAAAGAATGAGAAGAGAATAAGTAGTTTCGTTTATCATACAAGGAAAAAAAAAACGGGAAAAAAAGAAGTTTCGTAAATTTTACAATAAAAAAAAGCAAAGCAAAAAGATTTACTGAAATGAAAGGAAAGCAAAAATAAGCTCAGTTTATAATACAAGGAAGGCATTTACTCATGTCCTTCCTCCCTTCCTCCTTTCCTTCCTAAGCTTCGTTAATACATGAAAAAATATAAAGAAAAGAGAAAAAAAGAGGAAATTATTGAAATGAAAAAAAATATAGTTTGGTTTACATCACAAGGAAGTTATTTACTCCTCTCCATCTTCCTCTCCTCCTCCTCCTCCTCCTCCTCCTCCTCCTCAAATCATCACAACCGCATATAAACAAACAAACAAACAAAAAGGATTATAAGTACGTCGAAACAAATTTGACTTCCTGCCTTTCCTCCTTCTTCTTCCTCCTCCTCCTCCTCCTCTTCCTCAATTTATCACTGCAGTAACAACTCCACCTCCTCCTCCTCCTCCTCTTCCTCGTCCTTCCCAGTCTTCTCCTAATGTCCTTCCTTATTCTCCTTTTGCATTTGTGATATTTTTTCTTCTTCCTCCTCCTCCTCCTCCTCCTCCTCCTCCTCCTCCTCCTCCTCCTCCTCCTCCTCATCATCATCATCATCATCATCACCATTCCTCTCTTCCTAATACTGTTATCCATTTATCCATCAACCTCCACCTCTTCTTCCTCCTCCTCCTCCTCCTCCTCCTCCTCCTCGCTTAGCCCCATCACTCCTCCACTAAATAGATTCCAATACTAATTCCCTCCATTAACCCTCACCCCTCCCTCCCTCCCTCCCTCCCTCCCTTTCTCCCTCCCTCCGTCCTTCCTAATTCTTCCCCATTGCAAATCACGCTTCCGTTTACTGCCTTGTCTTCTTTTCCTCTTCTTTTTCTTCTTTTTTCTCTTTTTTTCTTCTTTTTTTTTTCTTTTTTCTTTTCTCTTCTTCTCTCCTCCTCCTCTCCTCCTCCTTCTCCTCCTCCTCCTCTTCCTCCTCCTCCTCCTCCTCTTTCTCTTCTGCCTCCTCGTTCACATTTCTCGTCCTCATCTTTCCTCTTCCCTTTTCTCTTGCTCTTCTTAATCCTCCTCCTCCTCCTCCTCCTCTTCCTCCTCCTCCTCCTCCTCCTCTTCCTCCTCCTCCTCCTCCTCCTCCTCCTCCTAACCCTCACTATTAGCATCTCAACTCCTCCACAAGCAACTCACTCCTTATTCCTCCTCCTCCTCCTCCTCAATCTTCTTCTTTCTCCTCCTCCTTCTCCTCCCCCAACACCCAGACAAAGAGGGGGGAGGGGAAGGAGGAAGAGGGAGGGGGGCACTGTGGCTTTCCAGGAATGAGTGCAAAGCTTTCTGAGGGACAAATCTGAGTCTAATGATGACGAGGAGGAGGAGGAGGAGGAGGAGGAGGAGGAGGAGGAGGAGGAGGAAGAGGAGGAAGAAGATGTCGACTGCCTCTCTCTCGTGCTTGGTTTTCATTTTCTATTCTTTATTTTATTTTCTGGTGTTAAGGTGATGGAAGGAAGGAAGGAAGGAAGGGAAGGAAGGAAGGAAGGAAGAATGGACGGTAAGTTAGTATTATATCGTCAATCTATTTATTCTTATTGATATTTATTTGTTTTCTCGCACTAAAAGGAAGAATAGACGGAAGGAATGAAGGAGGGAAGGAAGGAAAGTAAGGAAGAAAGGAAAGGGAGGAAAGAGCGAAGGGAGGAAGAAAGGAAAGGAAGAAAGGAAAGAAAGGAAATGAAAAAGAAAGGAAGGAAAGGAAGGAAGAAATGAAGGAAGGAAAGAGAGGAAGGAAGGAAGGAAGGAAAGGAAGGGAAGAAGGAAAGAAAGGAAAGGAAGAAAGGAAGGAAGGGAAGAAGGAAAGAAAGGAAATGAAGAAAGGAAGGAAGATATGAAGGAAGGAAAGACGGGAGGACGCAGGAAGAAAGGAAGGAAGGAAAGGAAGGAAGGAAAGAAGGAAAGAAAAATGGAAGGGAGAAAGGAAAGAAGGAAAGAAGAATGTGTTGCATATTGAAATAAAACAAACCAAGAACTCAACCAAAGCTAAAAAGATGAAATAAAATAAAAATAAAATAAAACCTCAATGCGTTCCCAAGCTTGAAATCATTCGCCACAGGAAACACAAGGAGGAAGGGATTAGGGCTGACCCGGTTCTGTTTTCCACGTGTGTTTCTCATTAGGTGTTGCGTCCGTGCGAGTCAATTTGTCTTATTTATTGTTTTTTTTTCTTTTTTTCTTTTTCAGTGAGGTACTTTTTTTTTTTGCCGTAAAGAAAACAGTTCAAGGGGAAAAATACAGCAATGAAAAAAAGCCTCTTGGGTCTCTCTCCTTTTTTTTTTTTTGTATTCTCGTGAGGTGATTTGTTTTGCTTGTCTTGATGTTTTTTCTTCATTGCGGTATGTGTTTTTTTGGGGGGGGAGAGGAAAGTTTCGTTTAGTCGGCGCAACATCTGTGGTCATATGCCGGAGAGAGACAGAAGGGGAAGGAATTATGGGAGAAGGGAACAGACCCCAAGAGACGGGACACAACCCCCGATTAATACCTGGTACCCATTCGCTGCTGTTGTTGTTGTTTTCAAATGCTGTTGTTGTTGTTGTTTTCACACAGCTTCAATACCTTATCCTTGACATGTTCGCCATCTCTCTCTCTCTCTCTCTCTCTCTCTCTCTCTCTCTCTTAAAAAGTTCACTAGGTCAGTTAAATGTTCACTAGGTCAGTTTAAATGTTCACTAGGTCAGTTAAATGTTCACTAGGTCAATTTAAATGTTCACTAGGTCAGTTAAATGTTCACTAGGTCAGTTTAAATGTTCACTAGGTCAGTTAAATGTTCACTAGGTCAGTTTAAATGTTCACTAGGTCAGTTTAAATGTTCACTAGGTCAGTTAAATGTTCACTAGGTCAGTTAAATGTTCACTAGGTCAGTTTCAACGCCTGGTGGCCGCATAACAACTGTCACTTAAGTTTAGGACAGACCACCTAGTTTGGGGCTTAGAGCCTGTGTGGTCTGGTTATCTATGTAATTCTGTGTAATCTCTCTCTCTCTCTCTCTCTCTCTCTCTCTCTCTCTCTCTCTCTCTCTCTCTCTTCTAGCGCTACCCGTAACAGGCATTTTCTTTTTTTCTCTCTTCTACATTGCTACTTTTTTTTTTTTTTCTTCTTTTTTTCTCCCTAACTCTCCACCTGACATGCTCCTTCTCTACCCCCTTGGCATGTTACTTCATTCTTCCCTCTTTTTTCTACCTCCATCCCTGACATTGTTTCTGCTTTTTTCTTTCTCTTCGGGTCACAACTTTTTTCTCATATATCTTTTTTTTCCGCTCATATAAGACCATACCCTTACATGCCTTTCTTTATCGCCTTCTATTACCTCATTTTCGTCTTCATTCTAATTTCGTCCTTGTCCTGTCGTTCCTGTTCTCTCTCATTTCTTAATCTTTTCTTAATCCCAACTCTGACATGCTTCGTTTTGACCTCATTCAGACATTACCTCAGTTTTTTTTCCTTGTTTTAATTGCCTCTGTGCCTTGTCTTTCTTGGTTTATAAAATCTCACATTTCTTGTTTTTTTTTTTATGCTATATTTGAAACGTCTCTTTTTTATCCCTTTCAAATATAATTACCTCATTTTCTTTTTTCTTCTAACTGTATATATTTGTTTTAATTGCGTCTATACTTTGTCTTTCCTATTTTATCTTCTTGGTTTATAATATCGCACATTTCTTCTTGTTTTTTTGTTATGCTATATTTGAAACGTCTTTTTTTATCCCTTTCAAATATAATTACCTCATTTTCTTCTTTCTTCTAATTGCATATATTTGTTTTAATTGCGTCTATACTTTGTCTTTCCTATTTTATTTTCTTTGTTTATAATATCGCACATTTCTTCTTGTTTTTTCTTATGCTATATTTGAAACGTCTTTTTTTATCCCTTTCAAATATACCTCATTTTCTTATTTCTTCTAATTGGATATATTTGTTTTAATTGCGTCTATACTTTGTCTTTCCTATTTTATCTTCTTGGTTTATAATATCGCACATTTCTTGTTTTTTTTATGCTATATTTGAAACGTCTCTTTTTTATCCCTTTCAAATATACCTCATTTTCTTCTTTCTTCTAATTGCATATATTTGTTTTAATTGCGTCTATACTTTGTCTTTCCTATTTTATCTTCTTGGTTTATAATATCGCACATTTCTTGTTTTTTTCTTATGCTATATTTGAAACGTCTTTTTTTATCCCTTTCAAATACAATTACCTCATTTTCTTCTTTATTCTAATAGCATATACCTGTCCTGTGTTACCTGTTTTCTCAATCTATATTTTTTCTAATTTGTTTACCATTTCTCTTAATTCCTCTCCATTTTCTTTTCCTCTATTCATTTTCCTTTTTTCTTTTTTTTTCACTTTTTTTCTTTTAATTAAACGCTATTCCGGAAATGCCCCTCCCTTTTTTTTTTACATCAATTATATGTGACCTCGTTTTCCTCTTTATTCTAATTGCATCCCTATTTTGTTTGTCATATATCCTATTATTTTTATATATTGCCTCTTATCACTCATCTCCTCTTCTTATTGTTATCCTAAAATGCTTCTTCTTTACGCTATTGATATTCTGAACTCGTTTCCTCTTCTTTTTTTTTTTAACAGTATCCTTGACGTCCATTTTCTATTTCCTCTCTCCCCTTGTTCCCTCTTTTTCTGGTCTCCTTTTTTCCCTAACGCTCTCCCTAATAAGGCTTTTCTTCCCTTCACACGTCATCTAGTTCTCCTCTTTTTCTCATAAATCATCCTTGACATGTCTTTCGTAAATGGACGTAGTAAGTTATGGGAATTTATTTTTCCTTCTCTCTTTTTCTCTAACTATATTCTAAGTGTGTTATTTCTCTTTCCTATTGTTTCTTTTCGTATATGACATTTTCTTTCAACTATCTCCTCATGGAACTCATTATAATGTTTAAATACTCATCAGAAAATCAACTATCTCCTACATTCTTCATATATTTCTTGAGTATATGAAAATGAAGGAACGAGAGAGATGGAAAGAGATAGATAGGTAGACAGATAGATAGACAGACAGACAGACCGGCAGAGAGATCGACCATGATACATCTACTTTCTTCCCCCTGTTTGGTAAGTGAACGAAGAAGAAAAAGAGTAAAAAAAACAACACAAAAAAACTCAGCCGCTGGGTCAAGAAGGGAGCGACCGGGCGTGGCATATTGTGTGTGTGTGTGTGTGTGTGTGTGTGTGTTTGTTTTCTCAACGCACGGACGAAGAGAACAAAGAACAACAACAACAACAAAAAACGACATGAAAACGGGAAAAAAAAATATGGTCACTCTTTAAGGGGTCCAACTGAATTAAGAAACAGTAAAAAATAAAAAATAAATAAATAAATAAAAAATAAAAATAAAAAAAATCCGCCGGTCTAGCATTTCACACAACGGAGCACAACAGTAACCGACACACACACACACACACACACACACACACAAAAGAAGAAAAAAAATCTTATAGTAAAATAAATGTACAGATAATAAGAAACAAATGCTAATGCTTCTATGTCCGGTAATTCTCTCTCGTCTAATTAGCAATATTGTCTAGCACGAGGAAGAGGACTGGAACCGGACGGGAAAGATACATGTTCGCGTTGTCAGGCATGGAACGTCGTTTTCCTCTCTGTTGCTGCGTCTGTTAAAATGTTTCGTAATTATGTCGATCTTGCTTCGTCTCTGTTACCTCGTCTCTATAGGTACGTCTCTGATACTATGGGTAGTGTTATAAGACTTTTCGGCGCCCAAGAACACGTATTCGACAAGACTTTCGTAGGAGTTGTGAGCATTTCCAGGAGTAGTTTTATGACCCCGGTGGTGGTGTGACCCTTCCTCTGTACCGTGAACCTGAAGAAACACTCATTAGAACCCGAATGACCCCTTCTTTGACCTTTAGAAATAGCTGATGTGAGAGCGAAAGTGTCTTATGATACCAACCTATGTCACTATTGCTATGTCTATTCTGCGTCTCTGTAGTTACGCCTCTGTTGCTTCTACTTTTTAAAAACAGCGCGACGGGTAAAAGGAAAACTTACATCTGAACGAGAGGCAAAGAGTGACGGCCGCCATTCTTCAAACTGGTTAAAACAATGAAGAATGGCAGATAAGAAAATGAAGTTAATATGAAAACGGAGAATTCAAAGACAGGGAATGAAAATTTGATCGAAAGTGACTAAAAACCAACATCTCCGTCAGTTGGTCCCCTTAAACCTCACACGCGGGGTCACTGGCAGGCCTTGACATATCTTTTTCCCTTCAGCAAAAGAACGAAGAGAAAAAGTTTGAGGAGAAAAAACTTTGCCCATTGAGTTTCATGTGAGTAATCGGCCGTGCCCCGCGTCCCTCCCTGGATGTAAGAATGGAAGAGAAAAAAAGGGAAAAAAAGATAGAAGGAAAAAAATCGGGGCTCCTTGATTCATGAGAGGTCGGGCATGACAACTTTTTTCCCTTGAATGTAAGATTGAAACAAAACAAAAAAAAGTACACACACACACACACACACACACACACACACACACACACACACACACACACACACACACTCCCTCCCCCTCCACAACACATTTTTTTCCCATTTACTGCAAAAACCAAAGGAAAAAAACAGTAAAATACGAGTAAAATAAATAAATAAGGAAGTAAATAAAACTAGACCAACTTAAGTCATGAGAAGGGACATGCAACACGCCGCCGCCACCCCCCCCCCCCCCAGCCGCCCTCTCCCCCCTCCCCCCACCCCCTTGACTGGTTGACTGGTTGAGTGACTGACAGGCCCGTGCGAGGCTGACGGGCCGGCGTGAATGTTTTGTTGCCGCGGTGACGAAAACGAGGGAAAAGGAGGGCAGGAAGAGGAGGAAGAGGAGGAGGAGGAGGAGGAGGAGATAGTGAAAATGAAGAATAATAAAGAAAAATAGACGGAAAAAAAGGAAAAAAAAGAAAGAATAAGAAAAACTATGTAGAGGAAAAAGAAGCAAAATAATAATAATAATAATAAGAAGAAAAAGAGGCAGAAGAAAGAAGACGAAGATGAAGAAGGTAAAGGAGAAAAAAAAATGTATATATATATAAATGCAAAAAAAAAAAATAATAGGGTGAGAGAAGGAAGAGAAGGGAGGGGAGGGATGGGGAAAGAAAGGAAGAAAATGAAAGGGAAGGGAAAGGAAAGGAAGGAATAAGAAGGGAGGGGAAGGATGGGGAGAGAAAGGAAGCAAATGAAAGGGGTGGGGAAGGGAAAGGAAAGGAAAGGAAGGAATAAGAAGGGAGGGGAGGGATGGGGAAAGAAAGGAAGCAAATGAAAGGGGTGGGGAAGGGAAAGGACAGGAAAGGAAGGAATAAGAAGGGAAAGGAGGGATGGGGAAAGAAAGGAAGAAAATGAAAGGGGAAGGGAAAGGAAAGGAAAGGAAGGAATAAGAAGGGAGGGGAGGGATGGGGAAAGAAAGGAAGAAAATGAAAGGGGTGGGGAAAGGAAAGGAAAGGAAGGAATAGAAAAAAAAATACTAGCAAGGGACGGTAAGGAGAGAGAAGGAAGGTGAAGGAGACCACAAAGATATCGAGAAAATAAGACAAAAATAATAATAAGAGAATCGAGTCTGGAATCCAATAGAGTAGGTCGGAGTAGAATCAGCGTCGCCAACAGACCGATTGAGCGAGGAGGACAAAGAGAAGGGAGGACAGAGGAAGGCATTGCTTCGTACACACCAATAAGGAGGAGGAGGAGGAGGAGGAGGAGGACAAACAAAACGAAATGGAGGAGAAAGAGAAGCGAGGGATAAGTTAGTGAGGAAAATGGAGGTTATTGAAGGAGATAGACATTAATAGAGCTTGATATGAATAGAGGTTCTTGTAGATAAACCGAGGCATAGAAATAAAAGAACTATATACGGGAAAGAATAAAAAAGATCAGATAAACGTTTTGGAAAATAAATAAGAGCATAAAAAATAACTTACTGGAAGAGCTAGAAGATCAGAAATAAGAATAAAATAAATCGAACTTGCTGGATATAAACAAAAGACAGATTAAGAAATAAGTAAACATTGGAAAGAAAAACATTGAAGGTGATAGAACGAATGAAGGATCTTAACGGAGGATGAACGAGGCAACTTAAGAAATAGTAACGGGAAAAAATAAATGAGAAAAAGAAGGAGATGGAGGAGGAGACGAGGCAGGAAGAAAGGACATATTTGCAAAAGGTGAATGAGAAAGGAAGAGGAGGAGAAAGAGGAGAAGGAGAGGACGAAGGAGACGAGAAGAGGAAAGAATTGAATAGTTAAAAGAAGGTCAGGGAAGAGAAAGTTGTAAATGAGAATAGAAGAATATAGAAGAAAAAAATGACTAACTTATTGCAGAATGGAGTTTGGAAGGTAAAAAAAAGTATATTGGAAGTAAAACCTTATGGAGAAAAGATGTTAACGGAGGAAAGGAAAGGGAAAGGAGAGGATAGGAAAGGAAAAGATAGAGAAGGTATAGGAGGAAAAAAAAGAGAAGGGAAGGGGAAGATGTAGAGAATAGAGAAAAGGAAGAGAAAGAAAGAGAAGGGAAGGGAAAGATGGAGAGAATAGAGGAAAGGAAGAGAAAGAAAGAGAAGGGAAGGGAAAGATGGAGAGAATAGAGGAAAGGAAGAGAAAGAAAGAGAAGGGAAGGGAAAGATGGAGAGAATAGAGGAAAGGAAGAGAAAGAAAGAGAAGGGAAGGGAAAGATGGAGAGAAAAGACAAAAGAAGAGAAAGAAATGGAATGGAAGGGAAGGAAAGGGAAGGAAAGGGAAGGGAAGGGAAGGGAAGGAAAGGGAAGGAAAGGGAAGGAAAGGGAAGGGAAGGGAAGGGAAGGGAAGGAAAGGGATGGGAAGGAGAGGAAGGGAGGGAAATGAAGGGAATGGATCGGAAGAGAACGAAAGGGAAGGAAAATGAAGGAAAGGGAAGGAAATTTAAAGGAAAAAAGAGGAAGATGAGACAAAATAAGGTAAGGCAAGAGAAAGGAAGGGAATGGATCGAAAGAGAAAGAAAGGGAAGGAAAATGAAAGGAAGGAAATTTATAAGAAAAGAAGAGGAAGAAAAGACAAGATAAGGAGAGGAGGGGAGGGAAAAGAAGGGAATGAATCGGAAGAGAAAGAAAGGGAAGGAAAATGAAGGGAAGGGAAGGAAATTTATAAGAAAAGAAGAGGAAGAGAAGACAAGATAAGGTAAGGCAAGGGAGGGTAAGGCAAGAGAAAGGAAGAGGATGGAGGAAAAAGAAGAAATAAGAAAATAAGAGTAAGAAAGGCGAGGCAAGAGGAGGCAAGAGAAGGGAAGGGAAGGTAAAACAAGGTAAGGGAAATGTAGGTAAAACAAGGCAAGACAAGGCAAGAGAAGGGAAGGGAAGGTAAAACAAGGTAAGGGAAATGTAGGTAAAACAAGGCAAGACAAGGCAAGGGAAGGGAAGGGAAGGTAAAACAAGGTAAGGGAAATGTAGGTAAAACAAGGCAAGACAAGGCAAGGGAAGGGAAGGGAGTAAGGCGATACCTTTAACCTTACCCCACCGGAGCGTGAGCGGCTGAACACTATTGTGGCAGAGAGGTAGAGGGTCGCCGCACCGTCCAGGCAGTAACAACAACAACAATAACAATAACACTACTACTACTACTACTACTACTACTACTACTACTACTACTACTAATGATAATGTAACTTTTTTTTTCATTTTTCGATTTGTCTGTGTCTGATAAAAACGAATAGTAGGTAGGTAGTAGTAGTAGTAGTAGTAGTAGTAGTAGTAGTAGTAACAGTAGTAGTAGTAGTAGTAGTAGTAGTAGTAGTAGTAGTAGTAGTAGTAGTAGTAGTAGTAGTAGTCGTTGTTTTAAGTGTTTATGTGAATGCGTTCTGGATGTCAGTATATAAAGAAAAACAAAAGAAGAAGAAGAAGAAGATGAAAAGGAAGAACAGGAAAATGAAGAAGAGAAGGAGTAGGAGGAAGAGGAGGAGGAAGAGGAGGAGGAAGAGGATGAAATTACGCAACAGCAGAAGAAGCAAACACACAAGGGTGAGGAGGAGTCAAACAGCAGGAGGAGGAGGAGGAGGAGGAGGAGGAGGAGGAGGGGAAGGAGTCACACAAAGGAGAAAGGGAGAAAAAAAAGCAAAGAAAAAGTGAAGTGGAGGTGACCGAGAGAGAGAGATTTGCATTACGAGTTACAATAAATATTCGGCTTTTTATTCTTATTTTCAGATCAACGAAATCACTTAACACTTTTCCGATACCCCCATTCTCTCTCTCTCTCTCTCTCTCTCTCTCTCTCTCTCTCTCGAACAAAAGAGAAAAAGATAAACATCAAATCACCCCCATCTAACCTAATGTTTCTCTCTCTCTCTCTCTCTCTCCCTTCTCCCCTATTACGACCCTTTAAAGCGCTTCTTTTTACCTGAAACTTGAAACTGAAACCTGAAACCTGAAACTTGAAACTGGAATCTGAAACTTGAAGCTGAAACCTGAAACTTAAAACTGAAACCAGAAACTTGAAATCGAAACCTGAAACTTGAAACTGAAACCAGAAACTTGAAATCGAAACCTGAAACTTGAAACTGAAACTTGAAATTCTAGTTCTTTTCTAGTTCCCTCAACAACCATTTCTCCAATGTAAGGTAAGGTAAGGTAAGGTGAGGTATGGTACGGTAAGGTGGTAAGGTAAGGTAATGTAATGTAAGGTAAGGTAAGGTAAGGTAAGGTGAGGTGAGGTGAGGTAAGGTGAGGTGAGGTGAGGTGAGGTAAGGTAAGGTAAGGTAAGGTGAGGTAAGGTAAAGTAAGGTAAGGCAAGGCAAGGTAAGGTAAGGCAAAGTAAGGTAAGGTAAGGTAAGGTGAGGTAAGGTAAAGTAAGGTAAGGTAAGGCAAGGCAAAGTAAGGTAAGGTAAGGTAAGGTAAGGCAAGGTAAAGTAAGGTAAGGCAAGGTAAGGTGAAATAAGGTAAGCCAAGATAAGGTCACCTCCTCCAGACCCTTCAGCCCAGACAGACAGACAGCCGAGGTCAGCCCCGCAACTGTCCCTGCCACACCAGGCGATGAGCCCACTGATGCCTTTTATGGGAAGACAAAGAAGGGGAACTGGTGGTGTTGGTGGTGGTGGTGGGGGGGGAGAGAGAGATTGTGGTGGTGGTGGTGGAGGAGGGAGAAAGGGTGAAGAGGGCGAGGAGCAGGAAGGGGTAGGCGAAAGAAGAAAGGAGGAGGAGGAGGAGGAGGAGGAGGAAGAGGAGGTCGTTAAGAGAAGGTAATGGAAAAAGGAGGATGTAAATGAGGAGGAGGAGGAGGAGGAGGAGGAGGAGGAGGAGGAGGAGGAAAGGGTTGAGGACAAGGGTCAAGACGAAGAAGAAGAAAGGAGGAAAAAAATGAGTGTTTAAAAGATGGAAAGGGAAGAAGGTGCAAATGAGATAGATAGAGAGAAAGAAAGAAAGAGGGAAAGAAAGACAACGATGCATTGAAATAAGAGAAAGAAGAGAACAGGAGGAAGAGGAGGAAGAGGGGAGAGTTTTAAGTGAATAAGGAAAAAGACATCAAGATAAGGTGTACCTGTGTCCTCTAATTAACAAAGGTGTGCAGCAGGCAGGCAGGTGGGGTCTCGCGGTAACCTGAGCGCGCGCGGACCCGGAAAAAAAATAATCAAGCAATCTTAGCTCAGGTGAATTATGGCTTAAAAATGAAGGTAATGGAGGAGAAGGGACGCATGAAAAGAGCTTAATGTGGAGGGCTTAGAGGAGATAAACGGAGGTATTGAAAGAAAAGCTAAATACGGAAAATAAATAAAAGGGAGATAAACAGCTATATTAGGGATAGGTTAGTGAGGAAAATGGAGGTTATTAAAGGAGATAGACATTAATAGAACTTGATATGAATAGAGGTTCTTGTAGATAAACTGAGGCATAAAAATATAACTAAATAAGAATAAAAAAAGATCAGATTAACGTTTTGGAAGATAAATAAGCGTATAAAAAATAACTTACTGAAAGAGATTGAAGGTCAGAAATCGAACTTACTGGATATAAACAAAAGCCTAGATGAAGCTTAATATTTCTAAAGCTTTACTGGGAGAGACAAAAGCACAGAAAAAAAGCTTGATAAGGGAAGGAGAAAATATGCAGAGAGGGAAAAAAAAAGGTTATTGGGTGCAAGGTTTTAAAAGTGCGAACGGAACTTATTGACCGGAAGCAAAAGGATGATTTTTTTAGTTATTATGAAATGGCTGATAATTATTTTTTTAGGGGAAGTTGATTAAATTTGCCGGCGAGTGTAATTGAATGCGGGCATGTGCGCGCTCTCTCTCTCTCTCTCTCTCTCTCTCTCTCTCTCTCTCTCTCTCTCTCTCTCTCTCTCTCTCTCTCTCTCTCTCTCTCTCTCTCACCTGCCCTTACCCTCCTGTCGTTCCACCGTTCTTACCTGAAAATAACAAGAAATATACATTAAAAACACATATAAGATAACCATCATCATCATCAACATTTATATTATTAGTCCACTCCAAAGGCCTTTCCCAACGTACTCCACGCCTCTATCTGTCGTCAGTGTAATCCAGTCTGCTTCGACAAAGGTTCAAATTTCATCTCTTCATCTTGTGTTCTGTCTCTCCTTACTTCTACAATATCTGGTTAGCCACACTCCTACATTGGTTGTCTGTCTAGTATTAGCTCTAAGCATAGTATTTTTTTTATAGTATAGGAGGCAGCTCAAGGAAAACAAAAGCTGGTGATGCTTCGGCTAATCGTGTACAGTTAAAAGAATCGAACTCCACTTCCTCGTGTTCTTAATTAATCATCACAGGAACATCTTGAACAGGTCTTTGTATGCCTCATTTTCGTGTTATTTTCTTCAACTGCCTTACCTGCCCCTTATTTCCTTACACACCTGTCTCACATACACCTCAAACTACATACGTGACTTATCATTCCACTCACACACCTTCACTTCTTTCTCTCCTCTTTTCCTCATCTTCTTCTTTATCCCCGTCTTCACTATTATCCTCTCCTCCTCTCCCATCTTTTTCTTTCTTTCCGTAATCTAATTCTTTACATTTCTCTATCTTTCTCTTCCTTTATCTTCTTTTAACCACTCACTTCTTTCTCTCCTCTTTTCGTCATCTTCTTCTTTATTCCCCCTAACTAGCACTCCACACCTGTCTCACACCTGACACTCAACACGTGACTAGCGATCTTATAATTCCACACACGCCTACACATATCACTCGTTCAATGTTACCAGTTTTCCGCCCCTAGCCTATTATATTTACCTATATCTAACCCAAAAAACCCGTCTCCTGCGCCTCAATAACTAGATTAATTAATAGTTCTCGTTAAAATGGTTGGTTAGTGATGTTCTTTGCGGTAGTTATGCGTCCGAAGTGTCAAAAATACGGAGAATAGAATGGGGTGGGTTAGGTGAGCTGGCAACGCTGCACTCGTCTCCCATCCAGCTACCTGTTCGGAGCATGAAGTCGGTTCAGGGTGGAGCTGGTATCGTCGTTTACCTCTACCCATGCTGCCAAATCAGCCTTCGTACATGCGTCTCTCTCTCTTATTTCCCATTCATGTGCTATTTGAAAGCGATATTTTATATATTCTGTATAATTATAACAAGGATTTGTATAAATTCTATGACATGTGGCAGAGATTTTTCCCCGAGAGAGAGAGAGAGAGAGAGAGAGAGAGAGAGAGAGAGAGAGAGAGAGAGAGAGAGAGAGAGAGAGAGAGAGAGAGAGATAATGCCACCTTGAACCGACTTCATGCTCCGAACAGACTATAGCTCTCCATACCTGTCTCAAACCTCACACACACCTCACACTCCACACGTTGCTCGCTATCTTATCCCTCCACACACACACACACACACACACACACACACACACATACACACCAGCACATACCACTCGTTTCTAATACAACTCATATGCCACACCATGTCAAACGCCCCACTTTTCACTCAAATCCAGCATCTGCCTCGCTGTCTTAACACACACACACACACACACACACACACACACACACACACACACACACACACACACACACACTCATACACCAGCACATACCACTCGTTTCTAATACAACTCATATGCCACACCATGTCAAACGCCCCACTTCTCACTCAAATCCAGCATCTGCCTCGCTGTCTTAACACAACACACACACACACACACACACACACACACACACACACACACACACACACACACCAGCACATACCACTCGTTTCTAATACAACTCATATGCCACACCATGTCAAACGCCCCACTTCTCACTCAAATCCAGCATCTGCCTCGCTGTCTTAACACAACACACACACACACACACACACACACACACACACACACACCAGCACATGCCTCTCGTCTAGCAAAACTCACACGCCACACCTTCCTAACACCTCACAGCTACCACACATATTCCCATCCTCAGAGACTTAATATATATTTTACCTGCACACACACCTATACCATTCGCCTCATGTTACCTGTCTCGCCGTGCAGTGTTCTCTTATTTTTTTTGTGTGTGTACATCTAACAGTTCGTCTCTCCCTCCCCCCCCGCGCGCACACACACACGCACACATACATACGCACCCTCACATAACATTTTTTTTTTTCTCTCTGGATACATTTCCTACATCTCTCTCTCTCTCTCTCTCTCTCTCTCTCTCTCTCTCTCTCTCTCTCTCTCTCTCTCTCTCTCTCTCTCTCTCTCTCTCTCTCTCTCTCTCTCTCTCTCTCTCTCTCCTTGAACCCCCATTTTTTTTTCCATGCAAGTTTTCAGTAATTTTCTCTTTTTTTCTCATTATTTCGCATAGTATTTGTTTAGTTAATTTGTTTGTTTGTGAATCAGTGTGTTTGTTTGTTTCGTTGCATCAAATAATAATTACAAGCGAGAGTGTTTTCCAACTCTCGACAAATAGTTTACACAAATATAATTCAGTATTTATATATTTGTTTATTTATCTATTTATTTTATTTTTTCTTTCATTATGGTGTGTGTGTGTGTGTGTGTGTGTGTGTGTGTGTGTGTGTGTGTGTGTGTGTGTGTTCGTGTGTGTGTTTCATCAGGTCAGCCCCGCGAATGTTGAGTGTTGCCGGCTTGATTGACCTCAATTATACTTTATTCCACCAATTTCCGCGGTTCATTTTATTTTGCCGGCACGAATCAACAGTTTTTTCATTTTTTGCTATATATTCACACAAAACTGTTTCCCTTTATAAATATATTCACTAAAATCAACTGCTTCCTTTTTATTGCATTCACACAAGTCAACTGTTTTTTTCCTTTTTTGCTATATATTCACACAAAACTGTTTCCCTTTTTTATATATTCACAACAATCAACTGCTTCCTCTTTTATATTCTCACAATCAACTGTTTACTTTAAGTTCACAAAAATCAACGGTTTCTTTTTTTTAACCCGGTAGCAGCGACGGGCCAAATTTGTGGCTTTACCGTGTAGCAGCGACGGGCCAAATTTGTGGCTTTACCGTGTAACAGCGACGGGCCAAATTTGTGGCTTTACCGTGTAGCAGCGGCGAGCCAAATTTGTGGCTTTACCGTGTAGCAGCGACGGGCCAAATTTGTGGCTTTACCGTGTAGCAGCGACGGGCCAAATTTGTGCCATGATATAAACCCCCCAAAATAGATGATACATTTTCTGATTACAAATGCTTTGATATATATTATGAAATGGTTTGTGTGGGGGAAGATTTTCTCATTTTTCTCGCTTAGACGGACCATTAAGAAACATGATCCCTGCGGCTACCAAAAAATAACAAGTTTTCCCTTTTATATACTCGCACAAATCAACTGTTTTGTTTTTTCTATACTCGTATAAATTAACTTTCTCTTTTTTTATATATTCGCAAAAGTAACAGTTTATTTATTTTTTGTTGTTGTATATTCGCTCAAATTTACTTTATTTTTTTTATACATTCGCAATACTAAGTTTATTTATTTTTTGTTGTTGTATATTCGCTTAAATCAACTGTTTCTATTTTTTTATATATTCGCAATAGTAAATTTTTGTTGTTGTTGTATATTCGCTCAAATTAACTTTATTTTTTTTTATACATTCGCAATACTAAGTTTATTTATTTTTTGTTGTTGTATATTCGCACAAATTAACTTTATTTTTTTTATATATTCGCTATAGTAAGTTTATTTATTTTTTGTTGTTGTATATTCGCACAAATTAACTTTATTTTTTTTATATATTCGCTATAGTAAGTTTATTTATTTTTTGTTGTTGTATATTCGCTCAAATTAACTGTTTCTACTTTTTTATACATTCGCAATAGTAAGTTTATTTATTTTTTGTTGTTGTATATTCGCTCAAATTAACTGTTTCTACTTTTTTATACATTCGCAATAGTAAGTTTATTTATTTTTTGTTGTTGTATATTCGCTTAAATCAACTGTTTCCTATTTTTTTTCTATATTAATCGCCGCCGCCACTCGCCTCCCGCTTATCATTTACGTTCATCGCTTTGCACTCCTTCACCTTTAAATTACTGCGTGAAAATGAACGTATCGGAGGAGACACACGGCATAAAACAGCGTAACGAGGCGGGGGCTTACTGGGGATAACGACGGTACAAAAAATAGCGAAATTATTGGGGGAGTCAAACTGAGCATCGAACGCGTATAAAGTCCACCATAGGAGTGAAGAAGAGAACATATTAGAGGAGAAACAAGACTACTGTATTCCACGTAATTAAATCCGATTATATTTGTACACGTCCTGACCTACACCCATTATTCATGTGTTTTCCCAGCTTACTTCTTGGCAGCATTAATATACGTTTTCTGTGGCACTCTCCCTAAGAACAAGGATTAAGATGTCGGTGCAATTAATAAGATACAAGTGTCTAAATAACAACAGTAAATATATACTCATAACCTAACCTAACAAGCCTTACATCTACGTTTTCTGTGGCACTCTCCCTAAGAACAAAGATTAAGATGTCAGTGCAATTAATAAGATACAAGTGTCTTTATAACAACAGTAAATAAATGCTCATAACCTAACCTAACCTAACAAGCCTTACATCTACGTTTTCTGTGGTACTCTCCCTAAGAACAAAGATTAAGATGTAAGTGCAAGTTGAAGACCACAATGAAGAAGATGCAAGTGTCTTTATAACAACAGTAAATAAATGACCATAACCTAACCTAACCTAACCTAACCTAGCAAGCCTTACATCTACGTTTTCTGTGGCACCCTCCCCAAGAACAAAGATTAAGATGTTAGTGCAAGTTGAAGAATACAATGTCTTAATATCAAAAGTAAACACATCAGTACTCATAACCTACCCTAACCTAACCTAACCAGCCCTACATCTACGTTTTCTGTGGCACCCTCCCTAAGAACAAAGATTTATATGTCAGTGCAAGTTGAAGAATACAATGTCTTAATATCAAAAGTAAACACATCAATACTCATAACCTAACCTAACCTAACCTAACCAGCCCTACATCTACGTTTTCTGTGGCACCCTCCCAGAGAACAAAGATTTATATGTCAGTGCAAGTTGAAGAATACAATGTCTTAATATCAAAAGTAAACACATCAATACTCATAACCTAACCTAACCTAACCTAACCTAACCAGCCCTACATCAACGTTTTCTGTGGCACCCTCCCTAAGAACAAAGATTTATATGTCAGTGCAAGTTGAAGAATACAATGTCTTAATATCAAAAGTAAACACATCAATACTCATAACCTAACCTAACCTAACCTAACCAGCCCTACATCTACGTTTTCTGTGGCACCCTCCCAGAGAACAAAGATTATGATGTCAGTGCAAGTTGAAGAATACAATGAAGAAGATGTAAGTGTCTTTATAACAACAGTAAATAAATAAAAATTCATAACCTAACCTAACCTAACCTAACCAGCCCTACATCTACGTTTTCTCTGGCACCCTCCCTGAGAACAAAGATTTAGATGTAAGTGCAAGTTGAAGACCACAATGAAGAAGTTGCAAGAGTCTTTATAACAACAGTAAATAAATGACCATAACCTAACCTAACCTAACCAGCCCTAGATCTACGTTTTCTGTGGCACCCTCCCTGAGAACAAAGATTATGATGTCAGTGCAAGTTGAAGACCGTTCTGGAGTCGCTATCTCTGTTTCGACCTTCATCAATATACTTACACTTTTACCTCCGCGGCTGTACACATTCACCTCACCTTCACCTTCACCTGCTAACGAACGTGTGGGGGGTGCTGATTAGGTGTGTGTGTGTGTGTGTGTGTGTGTGTGTGTGTGTGTGTGTGTGTGTGTGTGTGTGTGTGTGTGTGTGTGTGTGTGTGTGTGTGTGTGTGTGTGTGTGTGTGTGTGTGTGTGTGTGTGTGTGTGTGTGTGTGTGTGTGTGTGTGTGTGTGTGTGTGTGTGTGTGTGTGTGTGTGTGTTATTTTATTCTTCGTCACCTCATACACTTTATAAACGGCCCCAATGATTCTTTTTTTATTCACTTTAATTGTTTTCCTTTATAAATTAGCACCTGTGTAATCACCTGTGTGCTTATAGTGAGGTGTGTGTGTGTGTGTGTGTGTGTGTGTGTGTGTGTGTGTGTGTTTACAACAAAGGAGACAGCTCAAGGGCACACAAAAAAGTAAACAATAAAAAAAAGCCCGCCATTCGCTGCTCACAAAAAGAATCCAAAGAGGTGGCCGAAAGAGAGGTGTGTGTGTGTGTGTGTGTGTGTGTGTGTGTGTGTGTGTGTGTGTGTGTTTACCTGGTAAGTGGATCCCGCGATGATGATCTTGATGATGGTGAAGATAACTTCCTCCTCCATGGCGGTGGTGGTGGTGGTGGTGGTGGTGATGATGGTGGTGATGGTGGTGGTGCTGGTTACTCCACACCTGCAACGCTACGCAATCAACACCCGTCTCAACACCGCAACACCTTATCACCACTAATACAACACCACCACCGCAAAACTACACCACCACCACTGCAATACCAACACCGCAACACCGCAGCACCTTCTCACCACTAATACAACACCACCACCGCAAAACTACAACACCACAACCGCAATACCCACACCACAACACCTGTCACCACCCTCGTACCACACCATCACCGGGAACAACACCGCAAAACTAAATTACGGCACACCACCACCGCTAACAACACCGCAAAAGTACAACACCTCCGCAACACTTCAACACCGCAAAACAACACCACCACATCACCTCTACAACACCGCAACACCACTCCTTCACCAACCGGGGGGGGGGGGTCCTAATATCTTTCCCCTCTATTTTATTTTCATCTATATCAGCATCTTTTTCTTCTTGCCTAACACCACCACCACAGATACATATAATATCAACGCTACCACGATCATAAGCCTTACCACATACTCCTTTCCTCCTACATCGCCACATGTTCACCACCTTCAGAACCCTTCCCACATAGGTCTGTTTTCTGAGACGCTCCTACCTCTCACATCAGCTATTTCCAGAGGTCGAAGAGGAGGTCAATCGAGGTCAAATGAGTGCTTTTCTTGGTTCATGGTATAGAAGGATCAGATTACCTCCAGGATCATGAAACTACGTACACTTGGAAATCCCTTAATCTCCTATGAAAGCCTTGTCTAATATGAGTTTGGGAGTTGAAATGTTTATGAGGCTGACCCATAACCTCACAACATACACATACCGCCCCTTCCAACATACCCGCCCTCCACCACGATCACCACCCCTAACACAATACCACAAATCACCACCACATAAACACCCATAACCCCCACACGCAACACATACCGCCCCTTCCACCACGACCACCACCCCTACCGCAATACCACACATCACCACCACATAAACACCCATAACCCCCCCCCCCCCACACACACACACACACAACACATATCAACCATCCCATCCACCAGTTCCACAATACCACACAGCACCTCCACTGCAGTCAGCCTTCCTCCACCGCTAATGTTACACCTCTTCCACCCCACAATCGTCTTACCACACCAATTTCTAAACCACATCCCTCCCCCCCCCCCACCCCCGCTGCTAATTATCCTGCATAGACACGTGTTATTCAGGTAATCGTGTGGGCTCTGTCAAGGTCCCAGTAAGGTCATTATGCTGAGTGACTTCCTGCTCTCTCTCTCTCTCTCTCTCTCTCTCTCTCTCTCTCTCTCTCTCTCTCTCTCTCTCTCTCTCTCTCTGTCTCTCTGTCTCTTATTTTCCCCTCGTTATTTATCTATTTATTATTTTTTTTGTATCTTTCTTGTTTGTCTTTTTTTCTTTTCTTTTTTTATTAACTTATTCATTTATCTATTTTTTTTTACACACACACACACACACACACACACACACACACACACACACACACACACACACACACACACACACACACACACACACACCGGGGACAACAAAGACTTAATCCGTAATAAAAAAAAAAAATAAAAAAAAACGGAGACTCATTCTGACATATATACTTACAGTGACTTACTAACCTCGAATGACTTACTAGTGCGACTCTCTCTCTCTCTCTCTCTCTCTCTCTCTCTCTCTCTCTCTCTCTCTCTCTCTCTCTCTCTCTCTCCCAACCTTCTCACCGTCCTCATTTCCTTTCTCTCTCTTCCCTTCTCTTATTAATCATCATCCTTTTTATTTTCTCTTTTCCATCTTCATTTTTCCTTTCCTTTTTCCTCTCTGTCTTCTTTGCCTTTTCTTCTTTCATTCTGACTTTCATTTTGTCTCCCTTTTCATCACCCTTCTCCCTCTCTTCCTTCTCTTCTCTAATGTCTTCCATCACCATCACCTCCTTCACCTCCTCCTCCTCCTCCTCCTTCTACCGCATCTTCCTTAACAGTCACCTCCTCCTCCTCCTCCCTCGTTAGTATGTACATCAGTGTAAGTGAGTAACCTCAAGGTCTGTAAGGCAAGGTGGAACGGGTTTAGTCACCTATAAGGATGGAGAGAGAGAGAGAGAGAGAGAGAGAGAGAGAGGGGGGGTAGAAGGAGGCGTTATGGAAGTGAGAGAGAGAGAGAGAGAGAGAGAGAGAGAGAGAGAGAGAGAGAGAGAGAGAGAGAGAGAGAGAGAGAGAGAGAGAGAGAGAGAGAGAGAGAGAGAGAGAGAGAGAGAGAGAGAGGGGGGGGGGGGGGATCATAGATGTGCCCAGAAATATACTAAAATGAGGTTGCTCTAATCGTTAATCTTGAGGGTGCTTACTGGCCATGACAAGTCCAGCATGTGATCGAGCCGTGGCGAATCACACAGGAGCCAGTGACCTCCGGCGCCAGGTGACGGAGTGCAACCATTAGCAGGTAGAAGGGAAGGCAGGAAGAGGGGGAGAGCGACTTGCTTAAGAAACACAACGAGATGAAGGGCGAGGGAATGATACATGAGGGAGGGAGTACGGGATGGGGGAGGGAAAGTAGAGAAGTGCAGGATGGAAGGAAAGTGGGTGGGGGAGGGAAGGGGGGGAAGGAAGAGGAGAAGAATCAGGGTAACTTACATGTTGGTCAAGGAGAAAGGGATGAAAGAAGTGAAGGAAGTAGAGGAAGTGAACGAAGGATGTGAAGAAGAATGAAGGAAGGAAGGGAGTGAAGGGAGGGAAGAAAGGAAGGAAGGAAGGAAGGAAGGAAGGAACAGAGCGGATTAATATGACTGATCAAGGAAGAAGTGAAAGAAGAATTGAGGGAGAAAAATGAAGGAGGAAAAAATGGAGAGAGAAGTGAAGGAGGAAATGGAGGAAGTGGAGGAAAACATGAAGGAAAATATGAAGGGAAAAAAAACGAAGGAGGAAAATGAAGTGTGGAAAGTGAAAGAATAAAATGAGATAAATCGGAGCTACACACACACACACACACACACACACACACACACACACACACACACACACACACACACACACACGAATCTAAAGCAGGAAGCAATATAGGAAGCGAAAAGGAAGGTGAAAGGCGGAAGAAAGCAACCGAGGGATTCTATTTGTAAACACGGGGCAGGAAGAGACAGAGACGAGCCCTCAATAACAACGAAAGGATAACAAAACAAGGAAATACAAGAAGCCTAAAAGAGAGAAAAAAATCCTATCATAAAAAAAATGTATGAAAAAATCCGGTAAAACTTGATGGACCAGCGTTCCCAGATTATCGTACTCACCACATTGTATTTATCGCTTTTATGCCCCAAACTCTCGTACCTTACCACATAACGACGGAAAAATAAAGTTAGGATTAAAACTGTTACTGATCGATGTTTTTCTCTTTTTGTTGCTGTAGTTATCGGTCAGAAACTACGGAAATACAATGCGATGAGTACGATAATTTGCCAAGGCTGCTGTAGGAGGAAAGTTGGAAAGTTTCGTTTAGTCGGCGCAACATCTGTGGTCATATGCCGGAGAGGGACAGAAGGGGAAGGAATTATAGGAGAAGGGAAAAGACCCCAGGAGACGGGACACAACCCCCGATTAATACCTGGTACACTGCTGGGTGGACAGGGGCGTAGGAGTGAAGGAGGAAGTAAAGAAAGATAGTGTTAAGGTAAAGCTGCGTACGTCCACTATAGCTGCGCGTGGCTGCGGTGCTCATCTCCGTGCCGTTGGTCTTTTGAGGCTGTTTTTTTTGTTTAGTTTTACATCAAGGGCGGAAAAACAACAATAATGAAAAAAAAAAAAAGCCCGCTAAGTACTGCTCCTGAATAGAGAACAGAGGAAAAACCCATTACCCCGGGACACAGGCCAGGGTAAAGGCCGGGATTGCCACAGCTTGCCTTCCCCAGGTTTCCCCAGGTACATGCATATTTATCGACAAACCCGAGACGGAGGATGAACAACTGGGTGAGCTGCACGCCGACTGCCCGGGCCGGGATTCGAACGCAGGCCCGCGGAGTCATAGTCAGGCACGTTGACCACTGATCCACGGAGGAGTGTAGAAGCGGGATTGAAGGGAAAAATGAAGGAAGGAAATAAAGGAAAAAAAGGAATGGAAAAAATGGGAAAAATGAGGACGATGACGGGATTTCTGGTTCATGCACGGCAGCGATCTCTCTCTCTCTCTTTTTTGCCTGGTGGTCGACCCCTGCCTACTACGACTCGGGCAAGTGTTCTATAGTGGTGCCATCTTGCTTGGCTCATGCTGTCCCCTGGAGCTCTTTGATCCTCCTTTGAGAGAGAGAATCTCGAGTCCGGGTTGACAGGCGGTCTTCAGGACAGCATGTGGGTAGTCTTGGGCCACTCAGCGATGACTGAAAATGTTCATCTTATAGCGGCGTGCGGGACGCAAATCCTTGTCCTGGACGCCGCGCCCTCAAGCTGACCACTCAACCTGCCCCAAGAAAGTAGATCCACGGCCGGGAGGAGCCAGACACCTTAACCCGGTAGCAGCGACGGGCCAAATTTTTGTCACGATATAACCCCCAAAAACACATGATTCATAAATTGATCACAAATGCGCTGATATATATTATGAAATGGTTTACGTGAGTGATGATTACTTTCTCACTTTTCTCGTATAGAGGGACCATTAAGAAACAGCTACCGGGTTAAGTTACACAAGACTGGCAAGCGAGGCGATGAGTGGATGGCTTAGGTGTACACGGAAGGCCTCAGGAGCACAGCGTGAAGGTGAGGAGCGTCAAGAAGACTCACCTGAATGACAAACACGACATAAAAACTTGATCATACAGGAACATAACGAGCATGGATGACATTCCAAACAGAGTACACACACACACACACACACACACACACACACACACACACACACACACACACACACACACACACACACACCCTTACCCGAAATACAGACGGCGACAAAACCTCAAAATTCTTCGCTTTAAATACCACGAAGCGAGCACGGGCAGGTAAACTCCAGGTATACACCACACAGGTAAAGGTTAATCGAGGCTTTTAATCAGACATAAAACTAAGTGGTGAGGAAGCTAATTGATTGGCCCAGACGTGTAGGGGCGACAAAAACAAGGCGTGACGAAGCTTGCAAAGGCCGCTTGTTAGTGTTACGGCAGACAGACGAGGCAGACTTACGTAACGAAGCTGGAAGGAAGGGAGTTGAGCAGCATTGAAACAGACAAAGAAATAAAGGGATGCGATGCTGATGATGGCTGACATGGGTATCTTTCTCCCATTTTCTTCTCCATGGTCCCTCCCCCTTTCCCCCTTTCCTCCCTTTTCCCTCCTCCTCATCACCCCTTCCCCCCCCCTCTCGCCGCCGCCGCCTCGTGTCCAGACCGTGACCTTGAATTAGCGATGTGCAGGGCGTTTCCATAGATCAGGGTCGGTTTATAGTCTTCCTGTGTGTGTGTGTGTGTGTGTGTGTGTGTGTGATAATCAGAGGAGGAATAGAAAAAAATACATAAAAGAGAAAAAGATAAGAAAAGCTAAATAGTAGTAGTAGTAGTAGTAGTAGTAGTAGTAGGAGGAGGAGGAGGAGGAGGAGAAGGACAAGGACGAGGATGAGGAAGAAGGTGATGTTAATGATGATGGTAGTAGTGGTAGTAATTTTGGTAGTGGTGTAGAAGGTAGTGGTGGTAGTGGTGGTGGTGGTGGTAGTGGTGGTGGTGGTGGCCATGGTGGTGGTGGGGAGAGAGCGTCTGACATTGGTGATGATTTTGGTCACTGCCTCGGTAATGCGTGGGTGACAAGGGTGGTGGTTGTGGTGGTGATGTTGTGGTGATATGGCGGGACAAAATGAGGGTGATGGTGATTGTGATGATTATGGTGGAGAGGAGGAGAGGGTGAAAAGGAAGAAGAAGGAGAAGGAAGAAGAGAAAGACGAAGAAGAAGAAGAAGAAGAAGAAGAAAAAGAAGAAGAAGAAGAAGAAGAAGAAGGAGAAGAAGAAGAAGAAGAAAAAGAAGAAGGAAGGAGAAAAAAATTAGAAGAAGAAAAAGAAGAAGAAGAAGAAGACCAAAACAAAAATATAAAGAAAGAAGGAAAACATGAAAAAAAATGATGATGATGAAAAGAAGAAAATAAAGAAAAAACAAACAAACGCGATCATAGAAGAAGCAAAATAAAGAAGAAAATAAAGAACAAGAAACAAACACAACCACACACAAAAACAGGAAGGCTAATAAACACACAC